>NW_026622786.1:19292098-19595133 GCF_023065955.2 Ursus arctos | reverse complement strand
CTTTCTCCAATCACTATTGCACACATAACAGTGGCTGAGTTTGCCTCTAGATAAAGCCAACCCTACCTGGTTTAACTTGTGTGGACAAAATTTTCTTTTTCTTTCACTTGGCTTCATGAAGGTTAGGGCTGTTGTTGTGCAAAATTGCAGTAGAAGAATGAAAAGAACCCCCACCCCAACACCACACACACACACACACACACACACACACACACACACATATCCATACTTGGGTAGGAAGATTGGACAAACTCGATGTTGTACATTAAGTTAGTAAAATGGTGAAATACACTACCTTAGATTAAGATGCACAATGTCTCAAGTTAGTATGGAGATTTTTTCTTTATTTTTAATTGATTAATTTTATCTTCTATAAAGAAAATTGAATCATATGTAATTCTTCTGATACCAAAGTAATATTCTACGAAAATGATCTATTTCAAACGATTCCAGCAGTCCAGTATGCCTAGTGAAATGGCTCAAACCATAAAAGTCTCAATTGACTGATTAAATTTGATGGTGGACATAATCTGATGTCCACTTCCAGTCTATGTTAGTTTCCCTTATTATTTGTTCCTAACACAAACTAATTACATCTTTCTCACAGAACTGGGGGGCTTTGAGTCTCACCACCCCGTGGGCTGGGGCTTGGGAGAGTATGTTTTTCTCATTTCAATCAAATAAGAAGAAATTCGGTAGAATCTCTTGGGAAATTTGATATCGGTTACATAGAAATGGAAGGATGCAAAACCTAATGTGCGATTCGAGTAATTGTTATGGAGGACAGGGAAGTTGTTCATTGTGATAGCTTGTACTTGCAGTGTTTCAGGGGAAAGGATGTCTATGTTTCCCCTGGACGAGCTGTACCACGTATGCAGGAGACATCTCCAGTTGGGGTTTAAATCCTGTCCAAGAGAGTTACTTAGAGAAGTGAGTTGACACTAGCCTTGAAAAGGTGGTGACACAGCACTAGATGCTTAGGGGCTCAAAACGCTACAAACTAGATGAAATTCATTTGCCAACATTAAACAAACACCCTGTAAGTGAGAGGTACCTAAATAGGAAGCTTTTCCAAAGAACCCAGTAAAGTGTCCCATGAGAGGAAGAATCAGCTTTAAACGTTTGCCAATTCTTGAAAACAATACATCAGCTCATGGAAGTAGAAAACAGACAGTGTATTTTCATTCCCTTTGTAAATTCTCCCAGCTCCAAACTCTGTCCTAGACAAACCAGGTGCAACCCGCCAGGGAAATAGGACAGCCGAATATCAGGACTAGAGATCTAGAGCTGGGTTGCTCTTTCCCGGGTTCAAGATAGGGGTAGAAAGAAGATTTTTTTTAAATTAAAATTTAACATAAACACAGAAAGACACAAAAATCATAACCACATGGTTTAATAATTTTTTTAATGAAGTGACTCTACTTCTGTAACCACCATGCATGTAAAAAATATAAACAGTGCACCTGAGATGCCTTTCTCATGAACCCTCCCAATCATCCTTAAATTTAACAATATTTAACCATTATCTTGATGTCTAAATCTGCATTTCAGGGGATTTTCACAAATTTTTGAGATTTAGTTAATCAAATCATTCAGTTTTATGTTTTTATTATATCCCTCAGCAATATATTCGTAATATGAATCCATGCAGTTGTGAGTCAAAAATGTACTTTTAAATTTCCATTGCTGTAAAGTATTCCATGGTTTAAATATGCAAAAATGTATTTATCAGCTCTTCTTTTAATCTTGGGTTCTTATGAGGTTGAGCTATTATAAATAATGCTGCTATAGACTGTTTCGTAACTTTTTTGGTGTGTATATACATGCATATCTATTGATTGTAGGCCAATAGATAAAATTCCTGAGTTAAATATATTACAAAATGCTTAGGAGATTCTCAAAGTATTTGTAGGAATGGACACACCCACCATCTCTGTGTAAGAGTAACAGATATCCTATATTCCTGTCAACTGTTCATTTCTTACTCATTTTTTTAACTTTTAAATCAACCTGTTTGTATATACTGATACATCATTGATTTGAAATTTCCATTTCATTTGGTTAAACACCTTCTTATATATTTACTAGCCTTTGTAGATCATCTTTTGTGGGATACCTGTTCAATTTTCTACACAGTTTTCCACTGAGGTGTTTGAATTTTTATTATTTATATTTAGGAACTTAAATTATAATCTGGATATAATTTATAACTCCGATTATACAGATTGTGAATAAACTTTCCTATTCTATGGCTACCTTTTTCCTTCACATATTAGTGTTTGAATGAAGAAAAGATCTTAATATAAATGTGGTAAAATTTGTTAATCTTTTATTAAAGCGAGTGCTTGTCATGTGTAAGAAAGCATGTGTAAGAAAACAAACTACTCCACAGTTAAAATACACTATCCTAAGAGTACTACTTGATGAATTATCACAAAGTAAACACACTCATATACCCTCCACAAGTAATCAGCTTTAGAAAATTCTCATTCCTGGGGGCGCCTGGGTGGCTCAGTCGTTAAGCGTCTGCCTTGGGCTCAGGGCGTGATCCCGGCGTTATGGGATCGAGCCCCACATCAGACTTCTCCGCTATGAGCCTGCTTCTTCCTCTCCCACTCCCCCTGCTTGTGTTCCCTCTCTCGCTGGCTGTCTCTATCCTGTCAAATAAATAAAATCTTTAAAAAAAAAAAAAAGAAAATTCTCATTCCTACTTCTGTGCTTTTCCAAACATATCTCCTTCTTCCTTCCTAAAGGGAACTTTTATCCTTATTTCTAATATTTCTTAAATTTTGCCTGTTTTCCTTTTAAACATTATAAATACATATATAATATTTGTTTTTAAAATTGTTTTGCTTAGAATTTTGTTTATAAGAATCTCTCTTGGGGTGGCTGGGTGGTGCAGTTGGTTAAGTGACTGACTCTTGATTTCGGCTCAGGGGATCTCATGGTCCTGGGATCAAGCCCCCGGTCAGGCTCTGTGCTCAGCGGAGAGTCGGCTTGAGATTCTCTCTCTTTCTCCCTCTGCCCTTCCCACTCGTGCTCTCTCTCTCTCCCTCTCTAAAATCAATAAATAAATCTTAAAAAAAGTTCTTTCTTGATGTTGCTGGAAGTAGTTTGTTCATTCCATCGCCATGTAATATTCCCTTTATCTGAATACAGCATTCTTTAAGTATCTGTTCTGGTGCTTATGGATATGTGGATTATTTCTAGATTTGGGATATTTTGAATAATACTGCCAAATATAAAGGTATTTTGGTATACTTACATATGCTTCTCCTTTGGGTGTATACCCAGGACTAGAATTGCTATGTAGTAAAGTGTTCTGATGCCCAACTTTAGTAGATGCTGCCATACAATTTCAAAGCATTTGTACCAGTTTGTGCTTCCATCAGCGGTGTATGAAAGTTTTAGTTACTGTACACCCTTGGCAACACTCAGTATTGTTTTATTTTCTCCTATATCTATTTTAGAAGGTCGGTCATATTATGATACTAGGGTAGTATATGTTAACCTAATTATAAAATTTGGAGCACATTTTTTGACCATCTTTTCTTAGGATTTTTTTTTTCCCTTTGGATATCTTTTATATGAAGTATCTTTAAGAATTTTCCCCATTTAAATTTTTTTTGTCTTCTTCACAGAGATTTGGATTGGCCTTTTTATATGATAAATATACATCCTTTGATTGAGACATGTATTGAAAATATACTTTGACACTTTTATCAATTTCCATGGGGTATTTTAATCATTAGAAGTTTCTAATTTTAATGTAGCTTAAATGTCAGTATTTTCTTCATGGGGGTGCTTTTTGTGTTATATTTAAGAAATCTTTGCCTACAAAGAGGACATTGTCTGTTCTCCTACTTATCTTTTTGAAGCCATGTTGCTTTTTTTTTTTTTTTTTTTGGAAATAAATGATTAACTGACAGGCCATAATATTTTCCGCTGCTACAGAGATGCATGAGGATCTGACTCTTGTTTGAACTACTTTCTATTTCAGTTAAGGAAAATGATGCTCTTACTGAGTTAACTGTACTGAATTCATGTACAAGAGTGACTATATGGTTGTATAACTGGTTGCTGGAAATTTATGTTCTATGTAAGAACACTGTAACTTTTGTATTTTATCAGCATTGTCTAGTATATTTAACTTGTAATTAATGAGGAGTAGCTGAACCAAAGAATGCAAGCTAGTCACATAACTCCGGCAGGAGCTTGTGACTAGCAAGATAGCAAAGCTGGAGAGACCCAGAACTCAGTTACCCTGGGTTAAGATGGTCTGCACCCATTTAAGCTTGTCTGTAATGGCTCTGCAGTGTTTGTGTTTATGTATACATGAGTGTGCATATGTGTATGTGTCTGTCTGTCTGCCTGAGAGTTTTGGAAGCTATGCCTGGGAGTTGGGAGAACTCTGTTATGATGTGGGCCTGTACCTTTTCTTAAGCTTGGTGCTAGACCAAGCCTATGATGTCTTGTGAGTTTGATTGTCATTACAACCTTATACCCCTCCCTTTTTAGTGGAGGTATGTATATATATATATTCCACTAGAAATCAATTTACATGTATACTGGATAATGATAAAAAAATTCAATTGTACTTAATGTAGATAACCAAAGACCCTATAGGAGTCACTAAAAAGATTTTCTTTTTCACTCTGCTCTGCAGTGCCTGCTTTTTCATAAATAAACGGTCTATGTGGGTCTGTTTCAGGATTCTTTGTTATTTCATTGTTTTACTTTCTTTTTTTTTTTAAGATTTATTTATGTATTGGGGCGCCTGGGTGGCACAGCGGTTAAGTGTCTGCCTTCGGCTCAGGGCGTGATTCCGGTGTTGTGGGATCAAGCCCCACATCAGGCTCCTCCGCTATGGGCCTGCTTCTTCCTCTCCCACTCCCCCTGCTTGTGTTCCCTCTCTCGCTGGCTGTCTCTATCTCTGTCGAATAAATAAATAAAATCTTTAAAAAAAAAAGATTTATTTATGTATTTTAGAGAGAGAGAGTGCACAAGTGGCGGGGAGGGGCACAAGGAAAGAGAGAATCTCCAGCAGACTCCCTGCTGAGCAAGAGCCTGATGCCTGGCTGGATCCCATGACCCCCAAGATCATGACCCCACCAAAATCCAGTTGGACACTTAACCGACTCAACCACCCAGGCACCTCTCGTTGCTTTACTTTCATTCTTTCACCGATGATATGTTTTCTTAACAGTAAGAGCTTTGTACTAGATTTTTACATGTAGTTGTATTATCTTCCACTTTTATCTTTATTCTCCAATATTTTCTTGGCTAATCAAAGCCCTTCTAATTTCCATGTAAAGTCTAGAATCAACTTGTCAAATGCCATTAGAAATATAGTACTTCAAGGATTGAATTAAACCTATAGGTAAATTTTGGGAAAATTTATCTCTTGACAATATTTAAATTCACAGTACATTAACTTGTTATATCTTCTACTCTAGGTTAAGTAAAATTATAAACTGAACAAATAAGGAAATATGTTTTACATTTCTGTTATGTTTAAAGTCCTATGCTATGCTCTTTTATAATCATTATTTAATTATATTTTAACAGTAATCCTGTGACAGTAATTTTATTATCTTTGCTTTATAGCTAAAGATGCTGGTAATTTCTAGAGCTGAATTAGTTCTCTCCTTTTCTTTCCTATATAGCACTAAAGCTATTTTCAGAAAAGTTTTACTTTTAGTGACTTAGTTATTATTTGAGTTTTATGTTCTCCAATAATTTTTCTCATTAAAATATCTACTTGTTTCCCATTTCATTTCATTATTTTTCTGTTTTAATTACAAGAAATAACATCTGTTCTTATCACTATTATTTGTATAGTTTTTATTTTATCAAGCTTGTATTTCACAGTTGCCATGCTTTCATAGGATTGTATAGTTGAAAGGACTCACAAGATTTCATGTATTACACTTAGTAGTACTTTAGTCAAGGTAAAGGATACAGGAAAGCAGGAGAAAGCAGAGGCAAACATCAGGGGCCTAGAATACACCCCGATGCTGCACCCAAGACTCTCCTTAGCCACACAAAATGTGTTCATCTTTGGATTATAAGCCACTAAAAATAAGTGCACAGGATCTTCATTTCAGGACAACTTGGACAAAAGTTTCCAGTAGGACCTCTTATGACACTAGATATGTTGCCAGCCATTTATTTAACCAGTTAAGCCAAGCGTAAAGTAGTATCTATGTATCTCTAAAAATATTAAAGCAAAACGAAACAGAACTGACCCTGAGTTCCTCCAGGGGAGTCTTGAACTTTAAATTACACAATATAAACTTACTAATTAGCTCATCTCATTCTTCACTTGGGCAGGAGTCAGTACCAGAGTTCTAGGCATTTTTGTAGCTAGACATAGGTATGTTCCAATCTGGTTGTAAGATAACTCTATGTTTCACAGTACTCCCAACCTTAGGTTATTTATATGTTTTAATTAGGGGCAGGGGTTGTATTTCAATTTTTGTTTTATCTTCAACACTTTGGTTATAAAATTATTTCATGCAATGCAACTTCAAGGAACAGCAGCAACATTCATATTTTTGAATATTAAGTAAATTGATTTTCCCAAATTAAGCAACCTTCAAAGTTTAAATTTCACATTTAAATTTTTAAGGTTTAAACTTATTGAAGTCAATATGTATTTGAACAGCTGTGACAGAGATCACCATTGGCACTACACAGGTCTCTATATTCCAAAACAAAACCAAATTGAAGATTTCATTATTGCCATAGATCATTCATCCAAATAGCTTATGAGGATGAGTTCTAATGTAGGTCATATATTACATGTTTACATACAAATAAAAGTTTTGCAGAGGCATAAACAATATTCTTTTTTTAAAAGGTTTATTTATTTATTTTAGAGGAAAAGAGAGAAAGAAAGAGAGCCCCGAGGAGAAGGGCAAAGGAAGAGGGACAGAGAATCTTAAGCAGCCTCTTAAGATTAGCTCAGGGCTCCATCTAATGACCCTGAGATCAGGACCTGAAGCACCATGAGTCAGTCACTTAACCAACTGCGCCACCCAGGGACCCTGCATAAACAATATTCTTAATTTTATGATTTATTCAATAGATAAGTAATGATTTGTCTTGGAATTAATAAGTATTTTTCAACAAGAAAGTTATATTTGCTAAACAATTTTGAGAACAGGAAGCAGAAAAGAAAGGCACACTGTAATCGTTAAATAAGTAACCAAACATTCGTCATGAGCTCAGAAGAATATTTTTCAAATTATCAACTTATAAGAAGAATAAAAAATTCAATATGACTTCAATTAACCACTTTAAATGTTAAACCTCTGGATCTTTTAAGATGGAGATTCAGGAAATTTTATACTCTAAAATAGTCTGAATTTGTAGTATCAAATATTTTGGAACAGACTAAATTTTACAACTTCAAAAAATCTGGTAAGCACATTATATCTATTTATAGCTATTCATTAGAGCGTATTCCTAAGCCAGAACATTATGAAAAGTTGGAGGCATGGAGCAAAAATAAAAGTAAGGCATAAGAAGTTTGTAGAAGTTATCAGGCAGACAGAAATCTCATGATACTGAGAAGTAGTACCTCTACTGCTGATCAGAAAATATACTAGTTTTGGAAAGAATACTAATTTTAGATAAAGAAGAGGGCCACCGCAGGAATTTATAGAAACCATGGAGTATCAGCGGACTTTCTTAGATAGGGTTGGAGAGAACGCAAAAACAGGTATAAAAGGGAACAAAGTTTCGGAAGAACTGTAAGTGGTATGTTATTATTCACCTGGTTGTGAAATCAAACTCACAATAAATTTTAACATGTAGTTGAAAGAATCAGGATATTAGAAACTTTGAATATAATAAATATTGACTAAAGATAACAGAATATGAAATTTTGATTGGAATTGCATTGAATCTGTAGATCAAAAGTTAGCAAAACGGACATCTTAGCCATATAGTCTATTCATGAACTTGGAGTATCTCTCTATATGTTTAGTTCTTTAATTTCTTTTATTACGGTCTGTAGTTTTCTTATACCAACCTTATACATATTTTGCTAGATTTATACTTCATTTTGGGGAGTGCTAACATAAATGATATTGTGAGTCTTGTTTCAAATTCCATCTGTGAATTGCTAGTATAAAAGAAAGTGATTAACTTTTGTATATTAACCTTTTATCTTGCAACATTACTAGAACACTTACTAGTTCCAGGAAGATATATTTGTAAGTAACTATTTAAATATATTTTTCCTTTGGTATAATCACTTGATAAAAAGCCAACTGTAGACCTTTTCTAAATTATTGATTTAATTATTTACCATGCTGTGATAGCTATTAAGTTAATGTTTGACTTCAAATCAACCAGAAAATACTTACCAGTTTGTACAAAATCCTTAGCTACAAAGAATGTTAAACATATATTTCCATTAGAAAATTACAAGTGTGCCTGGTCATTGTATGATTTGAGATATCTCTTTTTGCTCTTAGAAGAAACAAGCAACTAATCACTGATATCAGGGAGAGGACAATTTGTGAAAGATAACAGGTGTTAGAACTCTGCTGAAATTTAGACAAAGAGGCAATTTCATAGTATTCTGTTATCTGCTTAGTAGTCTTTATGAAATGTATGAACTGTCCTCCATGGATATTTGAAAAGGGCACCAAAGCAATCACAGTATTGTCGTTGTCTAATAAAAAAGAAGCCACTTTGCTCACTCATCTTAAAGGAAATGTTAAACTACTAAGCCACTAATAAGAATTTGACTCTTTGATCTGGCTTGCTCCTACAATAAGTATAATCATTTATGTCACTGAAGGGAGGAAGTTTTCAAGTAAATGAAATACGAGGAATATTGCCAACATCTTGGTAATCATTATTACAAGTATATCATTATTACAAGTATATTATATTACAAGTATATCATCCATCTGTAAAATTGTAATAATAAATTAGAATATTCATTTAGGTTTACATGTCCTCTGTCAGAGTAAAATTTAAAATCTCTGATTTAAATGAATGTTAAACGAATAAACATATAAATAATTACGTAAATATTAGAAAAAAATAACACTCTTACACCATCTAACGAAGACAAAACTTTTGCTAGTTTTAGAAGTATTTCAAGTAAAACATCCATAGATATTGAAAAAAAAATAATGAAACAAAACAACAGAAATCCTCTTAATTGCCAGATTTGGCTCGCCTCTAGAAAGTAACATGGGGCTTGCACATTTCCCTTTTTCTTTTTTTTTTTTTTCATATTAGGCTGAGTGAACTGATTAGTAGTTGTTACTTCATCTTGATAGAAAATACTTAAATATTTTTGGAAGTTACTATTATATAATGAATAAAGAGTATAGCTGGAAATCAGAAGACATTTTGTTTTCTGGGAATGCAGGCATTATCTTTCAGGTTTAGGAGACAATTTCGAACATGTATTTATAAATATTAAAAACTTCATAGAAATTCTTCAGAAAATGCCTAGTATATCTCATCTTATTATTATGTGGAAGCTTAAAATATCTTTTTTGTTAGAAAAACTGGAGTATGACAACTCTGCTGTTAATTATAGATAACAGGAAAATGATAAGTTCCTAGAAAATCAACAAAGCAGCAGCCTATCCTGATAGAAATGTACATAGCCAAGTTCTGATTAATATATAAGAATAAGTTATTGTGGTTTTAATTAGCAATTTTCTGATAACTAATGAATCTGAATATGTTTTCATAAGATTATTGACCTCTTATATATTCTCCCGAACTGTCTGGATTGTCTTAAATTTTTTTTTAAGCTTCTATTTCATATGTGGTTATTTTTCTTAATTCACTTATCATATGTATTTAAATGATATGGTTATGAAACCTCTGTCAGGTATATGTATTATACATAACTTCTCTCATTTTGGCTTGTTTTTTCAATGTCTTAAAAGATGCTTATTGATAAGTAGAGGTTCTTAATTTTATCACTTTACTTTTCATTCTCTGTTTGCCTAACTTCCAAGGTCAGGGAAATACCTTTTTTCTTTTTTTCAAAGCACTTTATCATTTCACTTTCGCATTTAGAACTGAAATGTATCTGAACTTGCTTTTGTGTATTATCAGGTAGGATTCAAAATACATTCTTCCATATGGATAACCAGTGACTCAGAGCCATTGATTGAAAAGATGATCCTTCCCCCACTGCAGTATTGTTTTTCATAAAACAGATAAATGTATATGTATGTGTCACTTTAGGTTATCTGTTCTGTTCCACTGTTTTATTTATCTACTTTTGTACCAGTACCATACTATTAGATTGCTATGACTTCATAATGAATGACAACATTTTAAAAAAATTCTTGGCCTTTGACATTAATATTTAAACTTGAACATTACACATTTTATAAGCCATTAGTTAGTACAAATTGAAAATAAATTTCAGCACATAACTACTAAAATAACTAGCAGAATGTCTATAGTTACTGAGCAGAAAACAAGAAGAAAGAAAATGAAAATAATCAAAATAGCCACTGATGTAAGAATGGATCCATAAGTTGTGGTATATTCACAGAATGGAATATTATATCAGGAAAAAGAATGAAGCTCAGCTGTAAGCTGCAACAAAGATAAATCTTCATATCATATGTAGTAGGACAGTGTTTTATAAAGTTCAACAAGTAAAACTACTTAGATAGAAATAGATAAAACTTCTACGTATGTGTGTGTATGTGCTTATGATTAAACATTTTTAAAGAAAGAGAATAATAAACAAATAAAACCAAAAATCTGATGGGGGGAAGTGGGAGAAACACATAGGTTGGTAAGAGGCTATTATCTAGAAAATAGGTTCTTGGATATATTCTGCTTATTGTGCAGTAGTGTTTTTGCATATATGCATGAATAAATATGCCCAGGTTTTTAAAAAATTAGAATTGTTCTCATGAAACTAAAATATGCATTATTCAACTTTGCAGCTGAGATCTGAAACAATTAGCCAATTAAATAAAAACACATGTGCCACGTAAATGTTTAATTCATTTCGTACCAAATTAGTGAACATGGTTGTTTTCCCTTAATTTTTTTTTTTTTACTGTTATCTGAAGGACATTTATATTTTAACCGTATGTCTATATTTTAAATCCTGCAAACTTCTTTAATCATGAATTGATATAATGGCAAAAAATTGGGGGTTATAAATAAAATTCACATAGAAAATTGATATTTTTTGTAAGATCTGAGTAGAATAGAAACCAATCTAATATAATACATTCTGAAAGTTCTAATACCTGATTTCTTCTAAGAGGAACTTTATGTTTAACCAGATTGAAAGTTGCAGATCTGCTCATATAAATGCAAACTAGATGTGCTATACAGGAAAGGCCATTTCCTCAATCCAAATCTCTTTAAATATCTGATCTAATATTGGAAAAATTCCATCAGAAAAGTAACAACAAACTTTTCTATAAAGGCCAGGGAGTATCCAAAAGAAAATGGGAAAAATAAATAATTAGAGATATAATGTGCATTAGTTATTTTCATCAATACATTTGTCCATACATACACAGTTTATTCTCTTCCCTGTACCCCATCAGATCTGTCCCTATAACATAGAGACTACTCTATGCTTATAGGAAATAACCTAAAAGTCTTACTATTTTAAACAGGTATGTACACAGAAGAATAAAGACTAATTTTCACCAGTGTCAAGTGAAAAAAGGAGACTTTGAAAATGAATGCAATTTTTGCAAAGAACTGTTGCATGGTGTTTTGAGACACCCAAAGGGAGATGTGTTATATTTTTGTTCCTTTAAGCCTGCAGTTCTTCATACAAAGAATACTGTTTTCTAACAATTCTAAATCTGCACACAAGAGCCTGCCAACCAGTATCATTTAATAGTTGTAGAAGGAGGAATAGGAAGATTATCAATCAGATATTATGGAATCAACCTCATTATTTATTATTTGCTATGGTGCCTAAATATATCCCTCTCTAAACTCTACCTGGACCTCTTTTCTTCTTTCTCTCTATTTGATTGATTGGTGAGCTCATTCAAATTCAGTTACCATCTACATGATGACAACTCCTACATGTATATCCTTACCCGAGTCGTCTCCTCTTACATCCAGACTTATGTACTCAATTGTTTACTGTATATTTCCACTTAGATGCCTGTAATACATGTCTCACAGTTAACATGTGCAACACTGAGTTCTGGACATTCCCTTAAAACCTGTCAATTCAATTATTTTGGTAGCACAAGTTGAATCCAGATGCCATCTTTCATTCATTTTCTCTAATTTACATTCAATCTCTCAGTACATTCTGTGGATTCTACTTGAAATATACACCAGAATTTGACCAGTTCTCAGAATCTCTATTGCTACTTTTGCCCAAGCCACCATAGCTTATCTCATGATTTGTTGCAATACCTTCATTGGTCACCTTTTGGCCTTGCCTTATTACTTTCTCCTATCCAATGGCAACCAAGGGGAATTTGTAGGAGTATTATTCAGATAATGTCATGCCATTGTTCCAAACTCTTTAAAGGCTTTCCATGTGATTCAGAGTAAAAGCAAGAGTTCTTTCAAGGTATCCATTCCCCCATTATCTTTTTGAAATTGTCACCTACTGCTCTGCTTCTTATCAAAAGACCTTAGCTTCCTTGGTGTTCTGTGTACACATCAGACATTTTCCTCATAACAGGACCTTTGACCAAGGTTCACTCTTATACCACTCCTGTGTACTTTTCTAATTACCAACTGAAATAGTAAGATGGCAAGTCTAACATTTGCTATTGGAGATGTATTTCATTAATTAATACATATATTATATAAGATTATATATATTTACTATTAGTATCCTATTATATATAATATTTATTATGCACTTCATTAATATATTTTCATTTCTTTGGTATAAATGGCTGAGGTTGTTATTAATGTGTTATATGATAACTATATGTTTAACTTTTTAAGAAACTGTCAAATTGTTTTCCAGAATGGCTGTTCCATTTTACATGCCCACCATTAATGTATGAGAGATCCATTGACTCTGCATCCTTGTCCATATCTTATTTGTATAAGCTTTAAATTTCTATCTTGCTTAGGTAGTCTTTCCTGATCCTCAGGTCCTTTTTTACATCTTTATTGTTCATTTTCTCTCTCTCTCTTTTTTTTTTTTTTTTTTTTTTTGCATTTGAGTCCACAACTCGTGAGTATTTGCAATATATAGTATGAGATTTATATTTATATTTACTTTCTTCCATATGAATAGCATGTCCATGAGAAATACTGTTCCACGGTTTTGTTTTCTTACAAGATCTTTCTATAATTTTGGTATCAGGAAGTGCTAATGGGGTATTAATATAATTCTAACTCATAAAATAAGTTAGAAAGTTTTCCTTCTGCTTCTGTTTCTGGAAGATATTATGAAAAATTGATGTCATTTCTTCCTTAAATATTTGGTTGAGTTCTCCACAGAAACCAGCTGAACCTAATTACTTATTTTTTGGAAGGTTATTAATTATTGATTAAATTTCCTTGATAGACATATGGTTATTTAGATTATCTATTTCTCCTTATGTGAGTTTCAGTGGTTTGTATCTTTCATGAAATTGGTTCATTTCATCTAAATTGAATTATTGGACAGAATTGTGCATAACATTTCTTTGTTATCCTTTCATGTCAAAGGGAGCAGTACTGATGACCTGTCTTTCATTTCTGGTATTTGTAATTTGTGTCTTCTTTTTATCTTTCTTCTTGACAAGCCTACCTAGAGAGTTATCAAATTTATTAACATTTTCAGAGAATCACCCTTTGTTTCATTGGTCTTCTCTATATTTTTTTCAGTTTCCAATGCCATTCATTTCTGTTTTAATTTTCATGATTTATTTTTTCTTGTTTGTTTGCTTCAGTCTTAAATACTTCTTTTTTTAGTTTTTTAAGGCAAAGGCTTATATTATTGATTGATTGATTATTATGTAAACTCTACCCCCACATGGGACTCAAACTCATGATCCTGAGATCAAGAGTCACATGCTCTACAGACTGAGTTAGCTGTTTATTAATTTTAGATCATCTTTTTTTCCAGTATATACATTTCTTGCTATAAATTTCCTTTTAAGAATTATTTTCAATGAACCCCACAAGTTTTATTCCCACTTACTTTAAAATAATTTTTAAAAAGTTTATCTTGAGACTCTGTAAATCCATATTCTGTTTATAATTGTGTAGTTTAATCCACAAATATTTGTATATTTTACAAATTTTAACAGCTATTTCTGTTATCAATTTCTAGCAAAATTCCATTATGGCCAGATAGCATAATTTGTACATTTTCTTTTTTTTTTAATTTGTTAAGTCATTTTATAGCCCAGTATGTGGTCTGTCATGGTGAATCTTCTGTGAAAGCTTGAAAAGAATGTGTATTCTGATATTGTAAGAAATATTCTATAAATATAATAAACTACATATGCATATAAACATATATACATACATAATCACGTTGATTTACACTGCTGTTCAAGTCAACTATAACCTTACTGACTTTCCTGCCTGCCTGACCTACCAAGGAATTAAAGAGGGATGTTAAAGTATCCAACTCAAATAGTGGATTTATCTTTGTCTCCTTACAGTTTTTTCAGTTTTTTGACCACACATTGTGACACTATTTTAGTTGCATAAGCCTTTAAGATCGGGATGTCCTCTTGGAGAATTGATCCTATTGTCATTATGTAATGCTCCTTTTTTATCTCTGGTAATTATCCTTATTTTGAAGTCTGCTTTATTTGAATATATATTACTACTCCAGCTATTTTCGATTAGTACTAGCATGTGTATTAGTTTGCTAGGCTGTCAATAAAACACCACAGACCAGGTGGTTTAGCCAGAAATTTATTTTCTTACAGTTCTGGAAGCTGGAAGTCCAAGATCAAAGTGTTAGTAGGTTTGATTTCCCCTAAGGCCCATCCCCTTGGCTTAGAGACAGCTGCCTTCTCACTGTGTCTCCACATGGTATTTTCTCTGTATGTGTGCTTCTGTAGGGTCTCATCCTCTTCTTGCAAGGACACTAGGCATATTGGATTAGGATCCTATTTTTATGACCTCCTTTAGCCTTAGTTAAATCTCTACCTGTAAAGGCCCTATCTCTAAATACAGCCCCATCGTCAGGAAGGGCTTCAACATATAGACTCTGAGGCACCAAGGTGCAGTCCATATCAGCAAGGTATATCTTGTTCCATCTATTTATTCTACCTGAGACTTTATGTTTAATGTTGGTCTTGGAGATAATAGGGTTAGTTCTTGTTGCTTTATCCACTCTGACAATCCCTTCATTGACAGTCTCTGGCTTAGACTGATTTACCTTTGGTGTGCTTAGACTATTTACCTTTAAAGTGATTACTGATACATGTGAATTAATGTCTACCATGTTTGTAATTGTTTTCTATTCTTTGTGCTTGTTCTTCTTTTCTCTCACGTGTTCTGCCTTTCTCTGGTTTTAATTGTACGTTTTATATAATTCTATTTTCATCCCTTTTAGTTAATCAATGATATTACTTTTCAGTGTTTTTGGTGGTTGTTCTAGAGTTTGCAGTAAACAATCTAATCTAATCCCCTCTTCAAATAATGTTGTACCACCTCATGTATCCTGATGTTACCTCACAGCTCTCGCCCATCCATTATGACATTGTTGTCATTAATTTCACTTATTCATATGCTATAATCACCCAATATATTATTGCTATTTTACTTTAAAAAATTGTTATTTTTTATTTGTTTTTAAGATTTATTTATCTATATTAGAGAAAGAGAGAGCAGGGGGAGGGGCAGAGAGAGAGGGAGAGAGAGAATCTCAAACAGACACCCCGCTGAGTGTGGAAACTGACACAGGGCTCAATCTCATGACCCTGAGATCATGACCTGAGAGGAAACCAAGAGTCAAATGCCTAACTGACTGCACCACCCAGGTGCCCCTAAAAAAAAATAATAATAAAATAAAATAAGTTATCTTTTAGATCAATTAAGAATAAGAAAAGCCAAATATTTTATTTAACCTTTATTTTTTGTCTAACACTCTTCCTTTCTTTATATAGATCTGAGTTTCTGACTGATACCATTTGCTTCTGTCTGAAAAAGTTCTTTTAATACTTCTTGCTTAGCATGTCTGCTGACGATGAATTCTCTCAGTTTTAGTTTGTCTATAAAGGTCTTTATTTTTTCTTGAAATTTAAAAGATAATTTTGCTTGATACAGAATTCTGTGTTCATGGCTCCCCCCCCTTTTCTCACATCAAATATTTCACTACATTCTCTTTTTGCTTGTATGGTTTCTGAAAAAAAGTATAATGTAATTTTTATCCTTTTTTTATATATGTGAGAGAGGCCCCCCCCCAATCAAGTTTATTTGGAAATTCTCTTTGTCTTTGATTTTCTGAACTTTGCATATTCAATGATTAATGCTAGGGGTCAGCTTGACTGGGTTAAGCATGCCCAGATAGCTGGTAAAACATTATTTCTGAGTGTGTCTGTAAGGGAGTTTCTGGAAGAGATTAGCGTTTGTATCAGCAGATTGAGTAAAAAAAGATCTGTCCTCACCAATCTGGTGGTCATCATCCAATCCACTGAGAGCCCCAATAGAATAAAAAGGTAGAGGCAGGGAAAATTCTCTCTCTCTCCTTGAGTTGGGACATTTGTCTTCTGCCCTCAGACATTAGAGCTCTTGGTTCTCAGGCCTTTGAACTCTGGAACTTATCCTAGGAACCTCTCACTGCCACTTCTACCCTGCCCCTTCCCTTTCTGATGTCTTTGGCCTTGGACTGGGAGTTATACCATCAGCTCCCCTGGTTCTCAGACCTTTGGACTCAACTGAACTATGCTCCTGGCTTTCCAGGTTCTCCTGCTTGCAAATGTCATATTGTGAGACTTCTGATATAATTATGATGTAATTTATAATTATGATGTAATTTATAATATAATAATATAATATAATAATGGGACTTCACCCATAATCACGTGATCCAGTTCCCATAATAAATCTCCTTTTACATATTTTGTTTCTCTGAAGAACCCTGACTAGTAATACACATATGATATACCTAGGTGTAGATGTTTTGATAATTCCTTATACTATATTCTCTGAGCATCATGGAGCTGTGGTTTTTTTAATTGTCACTGATTTTTCAAAAGTTTAGGCCATTATTATTTTAAAATATGTTTCTGCTCTGTTCTCTCTTTATTCTGCCTTTTGTATTCCAATTGTGCATATTATGCCTTCTGAAATTGTTCCACAGTCCGTAATTGTTCTAGTCACCTCTTTTTACTTATTTATTTATTTTTTTCCCTTTGCATTTCAGCTTGGGGGATTTGTACTGACCAATATTTATCCTCATTGATATTTTCCTTCGGTAGGTCCCGTCCACAGCCCAACAAAGGTATACTTAATTTCTGTCTTAGTATTTCAAGTTTCTAGCATTTCCTTTTTTTCCCCCCGAGTTCCATCTTTCTGCTTACCTTCGCTATTCATTTTGCATGTTGTCTACTTTTTCTACTATGGCTCTAAACACATGAATCATAGTTACTGTGTATTCCGTCTGATCATTCTAAAATTTGTGTCATATCTGAGTCTGGTTCAGATTCTTGATTTGTCTCTTCAGGCAGTATTTTGTCTTCCCTTTCACAGCTTTTTTTTGAAAGACAAACATGATATTTTAGGTAATTGGAACTGAGATAAACAGACCTTTACGATGAGGCTTTATTCTAATATGGCTAGGAGTGTGCTCTATTCATATTTGCTATAGCTGTGGATCCTAAGGGGCTTCAAATTATTCTGGTGTCTAGTGGTTTTGTCCCCCTGCACCTTTTAGAGAGTCGTCTATATATTTCACACTGGTCACGCTTTCTCTCCCAGGGTCAGAGCTTGCAAAGGATCTTCTTTGGCTTCTTACGATAAGTATCTGGTAAATATGACAGTGTTCCTAGAGATACTGATTGAAAGTTGGAAAGAAGGTTGCCATGACTGAGGCTCACACTCTCAAGCTATCCCACACTCAGCCTCCAGCAAAACTTTACGAAAAGTTTATGAAAAACTAGTGTTCCTACCAGTTTATTGCTCTAGCAGCATCTGCTCCAGGTAAGGAGATCTTGGCTTTAACTATCTTTCCTGGCCTGTCTCTCCGGTTTTTGGGGGTGGTGTTTTGCCCTGCAAACTCAGTTCTCTGATGGGTCCAAGAAAAGTCACTGGCTTTTGTTCATTCAGCTTTTTCTTTGCTCTAAGAATGGAATGACAATTTCTAAGCTCATTACATGTCAGGGTTGCTACTTATTTACTAAGATTAGTGTTCTGTTCTCAAACGTCATTCTATTAGCAGAGTTCCTTGGGATTGAGTTAACATTCAAACTTACAAACTTCACTTAGCTCTAATGTTACCTAGGTTTTTAAAAAGGTTCAGGTTAAGAAATAACATAGCATTCATTGTATGAGAATAACCAATATGTCATAACTCCAAGAAACAACTTCTGCTCCTATTCCGTCCTTGATCACAGGATGATCTGAATGTTGTGACTACCTCTACTCAGGGAAATCTTTTACTTAAGGGTTATTTAAGCATTTCTACTCGGTCGTACAGCTCAGTCAGTAACATCCAGTGCATGTAACTAGCTATCATGTGTGTGATTTACTCAGCTCCCTCAGGAATGTAACTAACCCCTTATTCTCTGAGACAGCTGTATCTCATCAATACAGTTTATCCTTTACTCGATCTTAATAATGAGTTTCGTAGTCCCACATATATGCTCATGCATCAGGCATCTTGTATAGATAAACCCCTAAAATATCTTACATTCAATATTTGACCAAAGATCAAATCTACAGACATCTCTGAGACTTGGAAAGGACAGAAAACCAACTCAACCATTTTCTTCCCTTTTATCTTTTATTCTGAAGTTTTCTGTGAAATCTGTTTACTACATTGAAGCTACAAGACAATGGGGTGGCATCTTCAGTTTACTGAGAGTAAAAGACTTCAATCTGAGGGACCCAACCCAGACCAAGTTTTAAATCTATTCATATTTTTACATTTTAAACTAGGGCATTTCTTGCTTTTGATCTTTGTGGTCAGTAATTAGTAAATCCACTAAAACTATATTCTACTTTATTTTATCTACTATGTAGAATTTTCAGTTATTAAACTTCATTAGTATTCTTCATTTTCCCCTCTTTTGCATTTTTAAAATGTGGTTTTCATGTCTTGTTTCCCATTAGTTATCTGTAACTGGAAATGAGTTATCTTCCTATCTCTCTGGAACATTGTCCCTTTGTTTTTATTTGCTAATTAATTTTATTTCATTATATTGTTGCAGTTTCCTGAGAATTGCTGAAGGATGAAAAGTTCTCCTTTTCTTCAGGCATCTAGAACAAAAAAGGCAGGCAGTCAGTACCCCCCTGAGGAACTGTAAGAAGTCCTCCTGATTTAAGATGTATCTCAACTATCCACCTTGAGAAGCAGGAAAGACACAGCACAGCTATTCTGCCCCCAATCACAGGACGTGATAGTTAATTGGACTTGGAAAATTTTTGGAGAGTTCACAGAACTTACCATTGGTTTAGATATGGTGTATGATATAGAAAGTAAAATCTGTAATGACTTCCAGATCTCTCTTACAACAGCACACAATGCAAACATACATAACTTTCTACTTTCACCCTCCTAATTATATCAACCACTTTTGTTAAGTCAACATTCTGTTTTTATATTAGTATACCTGTGAAAATGTTTTTTTCACAGCTGAGTCATATAGGATGGCATTTCATTTCACAGAAAATATTTTTGTTTCTCCGGAAATAATAACAGCCTCAATTTTTTGATATTTTTTCTCTGTGCACTTAACACTTATTCACCCACAAACTCTAAGTGTAATTCTTACATATAGGTAAAATTCTGCAAGAAAACCATGAATTCTGTTTTGTTTTGTTTTGTTTTTTTCCCTTTCCAACATCCTCCAGCATTCCTTTATCATCTTTTCAGGCTGGACTATGTGTTTTCTGAGCCTGCTATATATGATTTTAAATGGCTAGGGAAACCCTTCTTTGATTAGGAAAGGTCTTTCTTCCTTTTTTTGGATTGGATCAGTTTTTCCAAAAACCCATGTCTTGCTTAATTGCATACGTCTTCTCGAATTAGGTAATTCCCTATTTTGGTGGAACAAATCCTTTTGTGGCCATCTGAGTAAAAATCCACAGGAAGTACATTTCTGTTATTTTTGAGATCTTGAGTAATGAAAGTATATTTCAGCTATGTATCTGCTCTCTTTAGTCTTTTTTTCTCTTAGTTATTTCTTTCTAACTGTTTTAGCCTAAACCTTTTTCTGTTGGAGTATTTATAAATGAAATACTAAAACGCTGTTTGGAAGTTCTCTAGGCATGGGTGATCCTTACCGTAGAGACAGATAGGTCAGGAAACTGGGTCTTTCATTGGAGACTCCACAAAAATCAGTATAAAGTTGTCTTGTTTTGTTCAGTCTTGGCAAGATTCAATTCCCCAGAAAAGAATTTTCAGTTTAGTTGTCCAGGAGAACGTAAACTTGGATTTCATTATTCTGAGAGAATTCAAAAGAGAGAACTTGGAGGCATCAAAATTCATTGTGAAAATTTTCACTTGATCCACCTATCTTTAATAGGGTGCCTCATCACCTTCCTTCTCTCCTGTGCCTACTATTCATATCTAGCACTTATCTGTTCCAGTGTCAGAAAGTAAACTGTTGACTTCTGCCACTGTTTGGGCGGGGCCAGGGGTGGGAGGGATTGGACTCTTAATGATAGGACTGGAACCGGGGATCTGGGAATTAACTATCTCCTCAACCAGGTATTTAATCAATCCTCCTTTTTTTGGATTTTAATATTCAGACTTTAAAATTACCCAAACCTCCGATTCTCTGTGCTTTCTAAGATTCTCTCTAAAACACTGCTTTTTCTTTCCATGGTGCAGGCAGTTAATTTTCATTTAATGTTTTAAAAAATCTGATATGCTAGGTTATGTCTTTCATTTATCTTTCTTACACTTTCCAAAGTTTTATTGACATTTACAATCCGCTTTCTCATCTCTTTTCCCATCATCTTTGTTTCTATTTTTTAAAATTTGCTTGCTTGTTTTGTTATGAATTTTAGTGCTATAATGTCAGAAATATTTTCACCAGCTGTGCCTGACAGTATGTCCCCTGCCCTCAGTTTTGCAGAGTTAAATGAAGAACATATAGCAAAGAAGAAAAAAAAATAACTATGCCCTTACATATTACCCTTATAATTAGAAAAATATGGCTTATAAGAAGGAAATATAAGTAAACTATAAAACTAAAAAGATATTTATGCCTACCTTGAAGATTTCTGCACCTAAAACTTGAGCCAAGACAATTTAGATAAGAGAAGTGAAGACTAGATTGAGACCAAAGAAAATGACATTAGCTTTCAACCAAGTTTTATACCTGGAGGGACGGAGAGTCACAACCTGCTTCTGCCTCTACTTCCTATTTTCATTATTAAGCCCATTACCTCGTAGATTATTTCTTTTGGTATGACTTCACATATCTTATTACATTTATTATTACATTTTAAGACTGCTATACTCTCAAAGGCTCTTTTAAACTTTGATTTCATAAGTACATAAACTTTTCAGATATCTCAGGCATACTTTAATTTTTTTATGTAACAAAAATATACAAAATCACTTTTTTTCCATGGTACATGTATTTTATTTGTGGTCTACTCAATATCTCCATACTATTGCTAGTTAATAGAAAAAAAGTTTGTTCTTTCCATACAGAGGATGCAACAAGAATGACAAATCAAGATGCATTAGGGAAATCATAATAGAAAACCACAGGACATTAACTGTCCTCTGCTAAGGCAAGGTGATGTTGTCTCACCATTGTCATTTAAAATAAGGTACAGTAAGTCATGATGTAATCTCCTTGGTGGTTTGGCTTCCAAACTACCGAGATAAATTTCTAAATACTCTAAGATAAATTAGATCTAATCTTAGAAATGTATCTATAAAATTATCTAAGATTAGATAGATTTTTAAATACTCTAAGAACAAAGAATCACTGCAAAGAGACAAATAAGCAGGGGCGCCTGGGTGGCTGAGTCCACTAAGCATCTGCCTTCTGCTGAGGTCATGATCTTGGGGTCCCGGGATCGAGCCCAACATCAGGCTCCCTGTTCAGCGGGGAGTCTGCTTCTCCCTCTGCCTGTTTCTCCCCCTTGCTCGTGCTCTCTCGCTCTCTATCTCTCTCTCAAAATAAATAAAATATTGGGAAAAAAAAGAAATAAGCAAAAAAAAAGTAGGGAAGCACTTATTAACTTGTAAAGAAACAAGTATCATGTGAAGATACATCACAATACAATATGGTAATTATTATTCAACCATGTTTAAGTCTGCATGGTCTCAATTTACCCTACCTTGGTTAAAAACAACATTAATATGAGATACAGGTCCGAGTTTGGTAAATATGCTATTAATATGATTTTATAATCATATTAAATAAAAATAATACCTTAGGTAAAAATCAATTTGGGAAAAAAAAAGACTTGAAATTATACCTACAGCCCTGTGAAAATAGACCTGACTTTATGTGTAAATACAAAGGGAGAAAGAATAAAAGCTATAATAACATCATATGAGAGAGATTAAAGAATTGCACATCTGAACCAGAAAGGAAGAAATCATTAGTATTATGTAAGCAGAGTACTATGAACAGACAGAATTATGCTGCACAAGTCTCCAGAAAAGCAAAATATTTGGTTTTTTTCTGAAGAGCACTTTGGTTTAGCATTTATTGATAAAATTTATGCATTATTTAGAGATAGCCACCATTTTATTAACTTTCTTTGTGTAAATTTTTAATCCTAAAGATTAATTTAAAATACAGTGTATTCCTGGGATGCCTGGGTGGCTCAGTCAGTTAAGCATCTGACTCTTGCTATCAGCTCATGTCTTGATCTCAGGGTTGTGAGTTAAAAAATAAAATAATAAAATAAAATAAAATAAAATAAAATAAAATAAAATATACTCTTAATCCCCTTCACCTATTTCATTCATTCCCCCACCAATCTCCCCTCTGGTAGACATCTGTTTGTTCTCTATAGTTAAGAGACTGTTTTTTGGTCTGTTTTAGGGGATTAAGAGTACACCTACCTTGAACACTAATTAATATATGGAAGTGTTGCATAACTTTATTATACACCTGAAACTAATATAGCACTGTATATTAATTACACTGGACTTAAAATTAAAAAAAAAAAGAGAGCTTGACTAACTTGAATAAATAGATAGATAGATAGATACAATATATTAATGATGTATCAGTAATAATAATAATAATGCATTGTACTTTAAGTTAATCCTTAGGACTAAAATTTATGAGTAATAAATTTGGTCATAGCTGTACTAATCATGCCTATAGATATTTTCTGGAATGGAAACGAATTCTTACATTTTACATTCAATTAAAGTGTTTATGGTTAGTGAAGGTATGTGTTATTTTTAAATTTATTTTAACATACAGTATCATAATTAATACTTTTAATATAACTGTTAGATTTTTCCTAGGTAATGACTGTGAAATTACTAATCGTTGTATTTTGGAAACTGATTATGTGTTTGTGGCAATTCTGTCCCGTAACTTTGTTTCTGTTTACACAAGTAATTTATTCTGTTAATTAACTAATAGTATATTGAACCAGGGCACAGTGGCTTAAAAGCATAAATAAAAATGACATTGGAATTATACAGTCCCAAATTAAACAGAAATTTGTCTTATTCGTAACAGAAAACAAGCTTCATACATAAACCTATAACAAAGTAGTCTCAAAAATTCTTGTAATAAACATACAGACGTCTATATAACTAAATATTTAAAAAATCTCTACAACCAAACCTAGTTCCCAGGACCTAAGGTAAGTTCTGGCTTGTTTAGATTCAGAACTTTCACCATTTTTAAAATTTACACCCTCCACTTAAAATTATTTGCCAATTCACACATATGTTAGTACCTATATCATTCAGAGTTGTGGCAGGGAACAGATGGTACAGTCAAGCTCAGAGAATTTAATAAAGGAATTGTTTACAAAAGGAAACCGACAAGAGGGATATGGTACTCTAGAGGTCACATTACAGGTACCATTAGGCCTCATGGGCTAGAAGAGAGACCAATTACTCAAATCCAGAGTAACTGTATATATGGAAAGGGTCAGGAGCTGTGGGAAGTAGATAGACAACCGAATATAACCTGGGAGTGGGGGAGTGAGGAAAATCAATGCCCTAAATCCTCTTTCCTCCAATTCTCTGTCCTAAAGTATCTTCTGCTGGCCAAATTCAATTTGATGTGCAAGGATCTCCTGAAGCAGACTCTGGGTTTAGCCTCTTCAGACAAAGAGCAGGGTGAAGATGGACAGTAGCATTGGAGGTACAGTTTGAACATCACAGACAATAAACAGTGTGGCTAATGATTTGGAAGAAAAGTCATCAATTTTTAGTTTCTATAACTGAAGGTTCTCTATGTCTGGGGAGCAGACCATGTGGGGGTGGGTAGCAGAAACAGTAACCAGATAGATCATCAGGAGCCCAACTGTGAAAGGTATGGCACTATAAACTGAGTTTGGGCTTTAAGCTATAGGAAATGGTAAGAAAAGTTCTGAGAAAGGATATAATATGATTATGTTTGTGCTTTGGAAAGATCATACGATATGTGTAGATTACATAGAGTGATCAAAGACATAGTAGGCAATGGACAAAGGTAACACTTGATTTCTGAATGACAAGTAGGAAGCCACTGATTTCATTCACTGAGATCAAGAGATTATTGGAGGAGGGAGAGTTTGAAGTCAGGGAAGGGAAGATAATTAGCTCAATTTTAGACATGCTGAATGTAAGTTTTCAGTGGAATAACCAAGCTAGAATTTCCAGAAAATAGTGGTATATATTTCCTTGGTGTTCAGAAAAAATGATAAGTGGGCAGCAGTGATTTGGAAGTTATCAACCTAAAATGGTAATTAAAGCCAAAGTAGAAAAAAAAATAGATTTAGATTACAAAAGGAAAACAGTACAAATTAAAGCCCCAAGATATATCAAAACTTAAAGGAATGAGGAGTTGGAGAGGTTTGCTTCTTTGTTTCTTTGTTTTTAGGATTGCTTAGTCTTGAGCATTTAGTTGCTCATTAAACTTAAGAAATTGTACTCTCTTTTAGGCATTGTGCTAGGCCCTTAGGAAACCATCCTGAAGGAGACATACTTTAGTCTTGCCTTCACAGAACTTCCCTTCAGAGAGTTGACAGATGATAAACGTATAAAGCAACAAATATATAACTATCAAGTATGATTAGAATTAAAGAAACAGGCTTCAATGAAAATTTGTATTGGAATACACTTGGGTAAGACCTTTAAAAGTCATAATTATTTAAACTGAAGCTGAAAGAGAAGCAGCCAACAACATAGAAAGTAAGAATAGAATACAAGTCATTCGAAAAGACTCTTTGGAAGGCTCTTTGCTTTTACCAAGATCGTAAAGAACTCCTATGTTTTCCTCACAAAGTTTTATAATTTTGTTTTTTAACCTTAAGGCCTTTAATCCACAACCATTGCAAAACCCTCTTTTGATGGAGAACTTGTATTTCTCTCAAAAATATTTAATAGTTTCTGATGTAGAAATCTCGGGCTATAGTGATCATTACACTATGTCTATGTTTATCGAATCATCATTTGTATAACTTATATACACGTAACTTTTATTTAAAATAAAGATACTGTTGAAGATTTTGAATATATTCATTATTTTTATTTTGGTGATGGTTCCCTAGATACACACATACATCCAAACTTATCAAATTGCACACTTTAGATATATGTTCAGTTAATTGTGTGCCAATTATGCCTCTATAAAGCTCTTAAATACTTAATAATGAAAATGACCTTTGTTCTTATAAAGGCACCACTAAAGATGAGAAAATGAAAACCACACAATGAGAAGGGATATTTGCAAGATATTTTCTATCACAAGATCTTTTTTTAAATATCACAGAATATTTTTAAAAATAATGACAATATACAATATTGATGAATGTTCCTAGTGTGGTTACATAGGTATTTTTGTCTCATGCTGGAGGAGGACAAATTTGTATAGCTTTATTCCAAAGTGATTTATCAAAAAATATGTATATTTTAAAGCAAAAAGTTGCATATATTTTTTTTTTATCACAAAAGTACACCATAAAATACCATAAAAATATTCAAACAAGTATCCTGGAAATGTATAAAGGAGTTTGATTGCAGCATTTTTATTAATAGGATTAAAAAAAGGAAAATTAAATATCCTATAGTAGAGAATTGTTAAAATATATTATCATAATTTCAAACAATAGAATTAAATGCTGCCAGAATCAGTGGTGATTTAGGTACTTCAAAAGAAAAAATATTCAAGATAGATTAAGTATTTTATTTTTGCTTATACATATAGGATATATGTATACATACAAACATGTACAAATCACCTTAATTTATAACTAATCTCACTAGTGAGTCATGAGTAATGCTATGAAGGTGAGTTTACAGATTTTTTCCATATAAAAAGCTTTTTAGAATAAGCAATCAATGAAATCACCCAAACCAAAAATCTACCATTGTAATGGCCTTTTGAATTAATGGGAGAGTATGAGCATGTGAAATGAAGGCAATCCCTTTCCTTGATAATAGCTTGATATTAGGCCTCTAGAGAATTCATATTGAAGAAACAAACACACGACAAATCATACTGGTATTTTTTTTTTTTTTTTACAATTCAATATGTTTTACGTAAAGTAGAATATGAGAGTTTGAGAAGAGAGAAAACCAGGAACATCATGACATAAATTAACTTGCTGTCATTATTTTCCATTCTTAAAAATTAAAAAATGCCGTTCATTTATATAATGCCTTCTTCACTTCCAAAGCCTTCATTTAAAACAATAAAATTTAAACTGTTTCTGTTCAATGGAAACTGCCATGGTAATTGGCACAAGTAGGCAAGGATCATACTAAATGAAATTAGAGAGAATTTCCAGGCTCTTTGTAGGTTTTGGAAGATAAAAGAGCTAGACTTTTTATTTTACAAATTTTTGGTGCATAGAAGTTTGTGGCAGTAAAAGGAAGGAAATAATGTGTTTCTTTACCCACCATAGAATACTGTGAATATTATAATTTACAAAAGATGTTCTCTGTTTGAAATCCAGTGCTTTTAGGCTAATAGGGACTATGTGCTCTATTTTTCAATCTCAATTCTTTACATACATAAAAAGTTCTTTGATTAAAACAAAAAAATCTTATGTATATGTAAATAAATATTGCCCTCGTGTAATTTAGCTTGTAATAACATTTGCTAAAAGTGCCTTCTTGAAAAATATTAGAAGCATATATAGTTATTAAATAGTCAAATATGTAATTGGACTTTCCTTATCTTTCTCTTACATGTGTGTATACAAAGCACTATCCGCCTATAATTTATGACATCTAGGAAATGCCATAGAAATTCCTAGTGTATCAGTAAGTACAGTTAATGTATTTAAAACCCATTTACTTTTACATTATAGTTTGCACTTCAGTTTTATCTAATTGCAAGATCCATAATTTTGAATAGTAACTGTGCTTAAAATTGATTCCAAAATGGAATGATTTTTAAAAATTTATTCCATAAGGCAGTGATATAAAGTAATAAAGTATGTGTGAGAATTATGGGTGTATAAGCTGTAGTTATTCAAAATCCTGGATATCCATATTCTCTAATCTAATTAAATCACTTGAATCTACAGAAGTTAGGGTTGAGTTTTTGGATTTTTTTTTTTTTTTTTTCTGAAAATCTCTAGGGTTCAGACTGTAAAGGCATTGAGGAAGGATAAAATATCATAGAATTTGTACAGACATGCCAGTGGAAGTCTTTCTAAAGAGATTGGTATTCTGTAACAGTCATCTGGATCATGTCACAGTCTGATTTGGGAAACAGAATTAAATAGATAAAAGCTTTGAAATATAAGGTCCTGATACCCTGCTACTAGGTTTTATTAGTACAGTGTGATAGAAATGGCGAGGGCAGGTTTTAGCTGATGCAGTTTAGAGGAAAGAGAGGTCTGATAAATTGCTCTCTTTCCCAAAAGCTGAATGGAATAATCCAACAAAGCCCTGAAATATCAGTATACCACAGTCACAGTTCTTGCTTTAGATCACAAGATGGGCTACTGGATTTGGAGGTATTACCACGTTTCAGTGTGTTGCTTTGTTTTGCTGATTAGTTGGTTTACTTTTTTTTTTAATTTATTTTCAGCTTACTATTATCATTAAAAATCAAGCATATCCACTAATAGGCAAAGGCAAGAACATACTGAAATATTACATATTAGTATTTTAATGACAATATTATAATCAACACTTTAATCAACATTTATATATTTTGAATAATGTTCTTTTTACTAGAGAAATTTTGGAAATACACAAAGTTTCCTTATTCTTACTACATCCAACAAGAATTAGTTACTTCAAATGGGTTATTTATAGAAAAATGGTGATGGGGAGATTCTAGATTGTTGCCTAAATATATTGATAAATGGTTTTAGCTGGAACATCTTTTTCTTTATAAATTGTACCCAATTCATATTCAGAAATTTATAGGGAAAGGACATATGCCTAATTATATAAATATTTAAAAAATGATTTAGTTGTACATTTTTCTGCCTTCCTTCTGCTGTTTATATGTGAAGGCTTGGAGAAGATAGACTTTTATTATTAACATATAATAATAAAAAAAATACACCCAGAACTTATTTGCAATAGCGGATGCAAAGAAGATAGGTTAAAAAGATCCCTGTTATCGTCTATTTTTTTAAATTGATTTTATTTTATTTTTTATTTTGTTTTTGTTTTTTTTAAAGACTTTATTTACTTATTTATTTGATAGAGAGAGGGAGAGCACAGAGGGAGAGTGGGAGGAAGAAGCAGATTCACCCCTGAGCAGAGGGCCCAACTTGGGGCTCGATCCCAGGACCTGGAGATCATGATCTGAGCTGAAGGCAGACACTTAACTGACTGAGCCACCCAGGAACTCCATTATCTTCCATTTCACAGGTCCTCTTGAGTTAATTTGGAACCAGGCTTTATTCTGTTTCATGGACTGTGACAGAAATGATATGGGTCCCTTCTGAGAAAAGCAGTTAAAGCCAGTGTACCTCCGCAGTCTCTCTCATTATTTTCAGTAGTGACATGAATGCTATGTGTTGAGATGACTGTGGAATAAGATAGAAATAGTCTAGCTACTTCAACCACTGCATTGAGGATTGCTGTTTTGGAGGGTGTCCCAGCCAGCATCCGATCTTGTGTGAGAAAGAAATATAAGGAGGTACACCATTGTTACCTCCTTATACTTACCAATATCATGTAATGATATTTAACATTTCAGGGTCTACTAGTTACACGGGCATTAACTGATACAAAGAGCACAGAGATCAATTACACTGGATAAGGATTGGAAGGCGTTGGTGAAAGAGAGGGAACAAGAAAATGAGCCTGAATGGACATTGGTAAGGTAGGCTTAAAAAGGTAGGAGGGGAGGCATAATGATGAGTGGGGGGGGGGGAAATCTCATGGAAGAAATTATAGATAGAATTTTAAGACTGTGATACAATCTAGAAAATATTTTCCTGTACTCTATTGCCATGTGATACATAAAACACCTTGATTCTTAGGGGTAATTAAGGAAGTGTGGGAAACTAGAATGTTACCAATTACTTTGTCAATTTTAGTGGCTCTCTCTTTATCTATATGCCTTGCTTTTCCTCCTCTAAAATAACTACAGTATCACCTAGGATCCCACCAGGGAAGAAAAGCACAAACTACTTAGAATATGTAAGGAAGGTATAAAAAAGGAGTTATTTACAAAGCTTTGCACCAACTGAACACAAATATGGCTTGTATTAGAGTGGCGGTCATCATCCCTAGGACCATGAGAGATGAAGGAAGGGTGCAAGTTACTGGAACTAAGAAAGAGAGAGTCTTGTAGAAAAGTTACTTTGGGGCTGTGGCTTTCTTTCAAGAGACAGAGCCAGCCTGAATCTATCAAACAGGGAGGGAGTTAGAGAAACTGATACCCTGATCTTACTCTCCTCTTTCCAAATATGCTGAAGATTGTTTTTGATAACATTGGACTTAAGAGTATAGTCTAAGAGATCTTATTGATTATCTATATAGGTCAGCTTCCTGGAGCAGATGGCAGGGTGGAAAGATAATTAAGAGTAGAATAGACAGTCAAACAGAAGATATTCAACATTGTCCACACATCATAACCCTCAATACCCAGTTTGGCTTTCAACTAGATGAAAAGTTCATGTCCCCAACATACATGGTGTGCAAGTCAGATTAGCTACCTTATAATTTAGAGTGATATCAATGTTCTCATATTCCCATGTCAAACCTAAAATACTAGTCACTACTGCCCTTGCTTCTATGGCTAGGTGATGAGCCCGAAACCGGATATTATAGATATCTTCATCCACTACCCATTTCAGGTTCCCACTAACTTTTATGAGTGTTTCAACTGTACATGGTTCTTTACTTGATGGCGTGATGAGTTGTTGGTTGTCTTGTTTGTGTGTGTGTGTGTGTGTGTGTGTGTGTGTGTATGCATATGTGTGTGCTGTTTTGATTTTTTTACCTAGGAAATATCTGACAAGGAATTACTAAGAGGCACTCTAATAGACCTTAGGGCTCCAAATATAGTCCTACTTACCCCCTTGTCTTGCATTTGTTACCTACTATACAAATTGCCAACTGACAAATTAGAACTGCATTGGCTCCTATTGGAATCCAGTTTGTCAATTCACTTAGCCGGTAGCATTCAGAGTCTAGCTTGAATCTTTTTACATAGTGGTTTTCCTTCACAGAATGAACGTGGAAGTTGCCAGACCTCCTAAGAGTCAGCTAATGCCTGGCACGGTGGTACTTCCACTGCACGCTCCTGATCAAAGCCAATCAAAAGTCCAACCCAGATTCAAAAGAAGGAAAACTTAATCTCCATCACTTGATGGGAGACTGGCATGCACAATTTTTTGGCGAAATTGTTAGTGATCATCTTTGGAAACAATACACCATAATTACTTTCCACCATAGGTAATCCCAATATTACTGAATTTGCTGGGTTCTAAGGCCACAGTTCAGGGAAGCTTGTGCCATAACTTGAATCTGCTATAGGGTCCTTTCTTGCTGTGAGCCACAGTTAAAACTGACATCCTCAAGGAAGCTGAGTAAAAGAGTTATAGAAAAATGTGCAATCTGATATATGTTTCTCCAAACTCTAAAAAGACCCACCTAATGTGATGTCATTTTTCATGGTAGTTCATGGTTCTCTCACATTAGAGGGAACAACCTGACTTGCACTAGACCTGTGAACTCTTGAAAATTTGATTGATCTGATAGTTTCCTTACAGTTTTGCAGCATTCATCCCATAACCTTTGGCATAGATATGTCTTATTAAACAATTTAGTTTTCTTACTTTTTATTCACCAGATCCAATTAGCCATAGCATGTTCAATGTAAAGGACAATAGTAATGATCTTTGAGGCTCTGAAGTTTCCTCCAGATTATATTATGGCAGATAAAGAGTTTATATTTCTTGAGGTAAGACTTTAAGATTTGACAACATTTTGTTGCCCTCTCAAGCAAAAGCAATCTACTTCTAATTTTCTTTAATGATGTAAATGGGGGGAAAAGAAGCCTTTTCAAGTCAGGAACTACAAACCAGGTCATAGATTCTGTTCATGGTCTTTACTTTCCTTTTTGAGAGCTGTGTTGATAGAAAATCAGCAATTTTGGAGGACCAAAATATAGTATTTGGGTTTGCAGTTGTCGTTAAGAGATGAATTTTTGCATTTGCAAAGCAAATCCTCCTTCGATAGCTTTCAATTTTGCTCTAATTTTTATATCTAATTAAACAATATTTTTAGTGACCAGTCTTTATTGAATCTTTTCAGTGCATATAACAGCTTTTGTAGAAACAATTTTCTTTTGCCTTCATATTGGGTTGGTTCATATAATTTTAATTAAGCTTAATTAAAATTATACTTACAAAAACAAGTACAACTAACACAAAAAGATTTTGGAAAAACATAACTGACTCTTGGTAAGGTAACATAGAATTTGTGGAACAAGACCATAACTGTGTGGGCATATAAGGGAGTAGCTGACTAGTGACAAGTATTCATCAAGGCATTAGCTTGTTTACATCAAGGTCAGTTAAGAGGTGGGTTAGTGTATGTTCAAAAGATAGAAGATACTCTGATTAATGGTGGGGCAGGGGACTGAGGACTGCCCTTTCAGTCCATTTCCTATCTTATTAAAAAAGACACACAGAGAGAGAAAAATGAATTTTTCATTGGCCAAACAAGCTAGTTAAATGAGATGTATTAGCAACCTCAGGTGTACAAAATAGAAGGACAATATTTGGAATTTTGATGAGATTATATATTGACCCATCTGGATTTTGCACTGGCTAAAAAATGGGAATGTATTAGCTAAATGGAAATTTAAATTAGTTGGCTAAATGGGAATGTGTTAGCAAACTTACTATATTAGTTTTCTATTGCTGCTGTAACAAATTACCACAAACACAGTGGGTTAAAACGTAATTTTTTTATCTTTGAGTATTTGAGGTCAGAAGTCTCAAATTAAATTTTCTGCAGGGTTAGGTTCATCTGGGGGGCTCCAGCAAAGAGTCTGTTTCCTTGCCTTTTTTAGTCTTTGCAGGCTCCTTTATTTGGCTGATGGCCCCTTCTATACATCATTCTAACTTCTTTCTTATGTACTTAAATCTCCTAATACTTAGTCTGATTCTTTTCTTCTCTCTTAGAAGAACCCTTGGAATTACATTGGATCCACCCACATAATGTAGAGTAACCACCCATTTCATATTCTTAACTTAATCAAAGCTACAAGATTCCTTTTACCATGTAAGGGAGCATAGTCATAGGTCCTGGGAATTAGGATGTGGACATATATGGAGGTTATTATGCAGCCTGTGACACTAAGGGAGAGAAATTTGCAAGAATGTGTCAACATTCAAAATTGTGATGAAGTATATGTGATTTTTTTCATTCTACTCTTAATAGTTCTGAATTACTCTTTCATATTCTCCATATTCTGGTCTCTGCCAAAAATTTTGCACTATTTCATATCTACTTTTTAGTTCATTACTCTCCAGCTTTTTCTAATCTATAGTGTAGAGCATATTTGTTCCTTATAAACAATTCTGCTTTTCATTCATCAAATTTCCATTGGGTAACTTTGCATAGTATTTCTAGCCATCTGTAAGTTCCCCAGATTCCCATTAAATATTTTATGTGTAATCACTTTATACTCAGTATTAAATCATTTCAGTATCTGATGTACATGGTGGTGTATAAATCTTTATGTGTTTCGTGTTTGCTTTATCACAGCTGGTTGGCCATTTCCTTATTTGTTATTAATGTGTATATACATAATGTACACATATGAAATGTAGTATACATGTATAATATAAGTATAGAAATTCCAAAAATCACTAGTATATAAATCCTACTTGTTCAAATCAATGAATCGATGCAAAATAAATACACTCCTCTCACCATTGCTGGTCAAAAAGTAGAGAATTACCAGCACCCAAAAAGAACTTCTATGCATAATGTCTACCACAAAGATAACATTATCTTGATGTCTAACTCTATATATTATCTTGTTTCAAGACATTTGTATTTTTTTCTTAATTTTTTCTATTAACCATTATGCTAGTATTTTTCATTCATGTTATGGTATGCAATTGCATTCTGTGAACATGCTACAGTTCCTTAAAATGTCAAAAGATATATGGGTTCTTTTCTGTTTTGGATATTATGAAAATATTGCTAAAAATATATTTATAGGTCTTTTGGTATTTACTTGCAAATTTCAGTTTGAGTGTATGCCTAAGTGTATATACATGGTCGCAAAGAATCTGCATATTCAACCTTAGAAAATTCTGCCAAAAATATTCATGATGGAAACTTAAAGATGATTTTAAAGTGGTTGTATCAATCTGTTCTTCAATCAGGGGTAGTTAGGAGCTCTCATTACTCCATATCTATGTCAAACTTAGAATTATCTAGGGTTTAAAATTCAGCAATCGTGACGATGTTTGAAATGGCATTTTCCTGATGACTGATTTGAGTAAATGTTTATAGTTATATTATATATGAAATATATTTTCCCATCCTATTGCTTACCACTCTTCTGTCATAATGACAGAGATTTCTTTTTATTTGTTTGTTTTGTCTAATTTAATTTTAACATTTCCTTTAAGATAATACAATTTTCAAGTCTTGTTATAGAAATCTTTTTTATTCTAACATCTCTTATAAGTTTAGCATTTTAAAATTTATATTTAGATCATCATATAATCAGGGATTTCTTTTTGTACATGGTGAATTACAGAGATCAGTTGTCATTTTTACTCATATTGATAACTAGATGAATCTATCAACATCTGTTGAAAAGTCCATCCTTGCTACACTGTTTTCACATTGTGAAATTTGTCCTAGATGAAGTGCTAAGCTATACATGTGTGTGGTTTTGGATGTCTATTCTGTGTTTTTTTGTTTGGTTGATTGGTTAGTTTTGGTTTTCTACCTTTACACTGGTAAAACATTCTCTTCTTTTTAATGCCCTTATTGATATATAATTGATATACAAAAAAACTGCACATATTTAATGTGTACAATTTGATGAATTTTAACATATACAAATATCCATGATATCATCACCACAACCAAGGAAATAGACATATCCAACACCACCCAGTTTCTTTGTGTCCCTTTTTGGTGTGCATACTAACACTTAACATGCTGTCTACCCTCAACAAACTTTGAAGTACACAATATCGTATTGTTAACTATAGGAATCGTGTGGTACAGCATATATCTAGAACTTAGTAATCCATTATGTCTAGAATTTTTTATATATTTAACAACAACTCCTCATTTTCCTCACCCCATTAGTTTCTGGCAACCACTATTGTATTCTCCACTTTTTTGAGTTTTTGACAATTTTAGGTAACTCTCATGTAAGTAAAATCATACTGTATTTGTCCTTCTGTGTTGGCTTATTCCATTTAGCATAATGTCTTCCATGTTTGTCCATGTTATTGCAAATAGCAGGATTTCCTTATTTTTTTTAAGGTAGAATATTATTCCTTTGTATGTATATACCACAATTTTATCCATTCATCTGTTGATGGACACTTGGGTTGTTTCCATATCCTGGCTATTTTGAATAATGTTACAATAAACTTGGGAGTGTAGATATCTCTTTGAGATCCTGATTTCAATTCTTTTGGATATATGCACAGAAACGGGATTGCTTGATCACATGGCAAACTAGTTGATTCTCAAATATTAACCTACCCTTTCATTCTTGGAATAAAACTAATTTATTTTAGATGTTACTAGTTAGATTACTGATATTTTGTTTATAATTTGTCATCTATGGTAATAACAGGGATTTTCCTGTCTTAACATACAATGTCAATTTAATATTGTTTTACCTCATAAGACAAGTTATCTGAAAAAGTCTTCATAATAGTGGCCTTTTTTTTTTTTTTTTTAGATATTTGGTAGAATCCACTGTTGAAGACCTATGAGTGTTTAGTTTTGTGGGAAAATTTTTATTACAGAGTCCATATTTCTAATATTTATAGGAATTTTGGGATTTATAATTTTTTATATTGCCAGTTTTCATAAATTATGGTTTTCTGAGAATTTATGTATTTAATATAAATTACCAAAGTTAGCTGCATAAACTTACTTGTAATGTCATCTTCAGAATCATTCTGGTAGTATCTGTAATGTTATCCCCTTTTGCATTTTAATATGCTCATTTGTGCTCTCTTCCTTTTTATCTTGGTCTGTCATGGTAGAAGCTTATCCATTTCATTTATTTTTTTAAATAACCACTTTGTTTTATCTCTTCTGTTTTATTTTTATATTCTAATAAAATAATTTATTTTATTTTCTTTATGTTATGGTAGATTTAATTTCCATGTATTTTTCAATTTCTTGACACAATGTTTAGGTGATTGGTTTTTACCTTTTTATCTTTACAATAAAGTAAAGGTTTTAAAGACTATAGATTTCCCATTAAACATGGTTTGAACTCAATTCCATAAGGTTTATGTGTCATATTTTGATATTTATTTAGTTCTAAACATTTTTTCATTCCATTGTGATTACTTTTATCTATCAGTTATTTAGAAATTTTTGCTTAATTTTGAAACACATTATATTCTCTATCTTAGTATGTAGCTTAGTCCCACTATAGACAGAGATCACTCTGTATGATTTATTATCTTTAGAAATTTGTTCACACTTACTGCAGGCAATTTTTTTTGGTAAATATTCAGCATACACTTGAAAAGAATATGTACGATGCAAATGTTGTATTGAGTCTTTTCAGTGTTGATGTTCACATCTTCTATAGTCTTTACCATTTTATTCTTTCTAGGTTATTTCTCTATAAGTTTATATATGTGACATATATAATTATATATTATAGCTTATGTAAAAATATATGTTATAATATATACAATGTGTATTATTATATATAGTTTATAAGATATATAAATTACCCTATAAATTATAATTTTCTTTTACATAATACAAAAGGGCAAAGTGACCTCAATCCTTGGGAATATTGAAGATCTTCAGGGGCTGAAAAGGGTATGCAACTGATCCACAAGGCTTTTCCCCATAAATGAATAATTAAGTGAGTAAAAAGGTAGGGCTGCTAGTTAATCATTTTCAGTCCCTATAGTTTGTTTTTTTTTTTTTTTTAGATTTTATTTATTTATTCGACAGAGATGGAGACAGCCAGCGAGAGAGGGAACACAAGCAGGGGGAGTGGGAGAGGAAGAAGCAGGCTCATAGTGGAGGAGCCTGTTGTGGGGCTTGGTCCCAGAACGCCGGGATCACACCCTGAGCCGAAGACAGACGCTTAACCGCTGTGCCAGCCAGGCGCCCCAGTCCCTATAGTTTTGACAAAATATCTGTCAGAAGATTTCTTTAAAACAATATTTTTAAAATTCTATTCTTTAAATGTGTTTTTCTTTAAATGTTAAATATTTTTACATGTTTTTAAAATATTATTTAAATGTGATTTTATTCTTTAAATGTGATTCTTTTAATGGGATTCCAAGTATTAGTGACTCTAGCTTCAACTTCCAATATGAGCTATAGACTCATTCTTTATTCAAATCACACTGAATTGTGATTATTTTCAGGACTTAATACAATATTGTAGAACTGTTTGCTTTTGTCAAAATAGATAGATAAACATTATATTGACTCAAACTCAATTTCCATGATATATATAACTTAACATGTTCTTTCATTTACCAATCTACCAATTTATCCATTGATTTATTTACCAATAATTTTTCATTAAATATCAAAGACTCTGTTCACATCAATGATTTTTAAGGACTGTGTAAAATTTTGTTTTATTTTCTTTTTCTATACAGGCCCCACACCTAATGTGGGGCTTGAACTCATGACCCCAAGATCAAGAGTTGGATGCTCTACTGACTGAGCCAGCCAGGCACCCCTGGACTGTGGAAAATTTTAAACAACATTTTAAATAATTCTGTTTTATCTAAGAATATAAAAATATATGCACTAACAATCCTTTTTTATTTGTAATATTTTGTACTATTCAAAGATGCTAAGTATACTAAATAGCAAGATAATAATACAGTGACTAAGTTCAAATGAGACTCTTGTGCTACAAATCCTCCCTTTCTGGTCCTCTTCTCTCTATTCTTGTTCCAGTGTTGATCTCTTACTTTCTTTAAGCTTTATCCATCACTTCTATAGAGACAAATGTGAAAGCAATAAATCGCAGCTTGATATTTCATGTGCTTTACTCACACTTCTACATTTTTTTCTGTACATTCTCCTGGAATTTTATCAAGCAACTCAAACACAATTTACCCTGATAAATTTATCAACTCCTGCACAAAACTGGTGTTCCGCCCTTATTCAAGAGACTGGCATTTTTTTTTTTTTTCTGGTAACCCTGCGTCAGATAATAATCATTACAACACTGACCTTTATTGAGTACCTGAAATGTGTCACACGTTATCCAACATTCTTTACATGTAAAATGCACATTTAGATGGGACTTCTCATTGTCTCTGTTTTACATATGAGTAATCAGGAGGCTAAGGAACTTGCATTTGGCGGTTCTGCTGTAATTTATGCTTTCAGGGTCTAAATTTAAGCAATTCTGCTTTAGGGGCCACTATGCAATATTACCTTAGTATGAAATTCCCAGTCATTTGCTACTCCTTCAATTTTATACTATTCTTTTCTTTTAAGATTTTATTTATTTATTTATTTGAGAGAGAGAGAGAGACAGCACACAGAAGAAGAAGGAGGCAGACTCCCCACTGAGCAAAGTGCCCGATGCGGGACTCAATCCCAGGACCCTGAGATCCTCACCTGAGCCGAAGGCAGATGCTTAACTGACTGAGCCATCCAGGTGCCCCAATTTTATACTATTCTATAATGGGAAAAGAAATGAGTTTTCCTTACCAACTCTATTTTTTTTTTATTGTAATATATTGGAAAAGTAACTAATGACCCTGGATTTCATTCCAAGGTAATATTGCATAATGGCACCTGGAGCAAAGTTGCTTGAATTTAGGTCCTACATGTACGACCTATAGCTAAACAACCTGATACAAATTTCATAGTCTCCCCTTTACTTATATATAAAATGGAGACAATAAAAATCCTACTTAAAAATGGATTTGACATATATAGCATGCAGGATAATGTCTGACGTATTTTAGCTACTCAAAAAATAGACATATATTTTCCATCCATTCCCACTTTTTCATTCTTGCAGCTATTATTTTCTTTTATTAGTTATAATCTATTAACATATTGCATACTCTCTTCATTACTTTTTCTGATTTTGCTTTTCCCTGTTTATCTTCGGGCCAGTCACCCAAGCAATTCGACAGACACAGAAAATTTAGATTAATTTGAATAGCAAATCCCTCTGGTTGATTCTCTTCCGTGATGAAACCATTTAAATGACTGACTGCTTACCAATCAAAACTATATTTTGTTAGGTTAGAAATCAATGTCTCTGTCAATATCCTTTCAGGTAAAGCAAAACGAAAACAAATTATGACTCTGTCCTTAGCTACTATTATTGTTGGTTGCGGATTAGAAAGTTGGCTCCAAAGGTTTAAGAGTACAAATTATAAACAAAACAAAAAGCAAATGTGATCATAAAGGGAGAAACTAACTCCCAACTCTAAAAGGCTTGATTGTAACCAAATGGAATATGTTAACAAAACCAAAAATAAAGGTAACCCAAACAAATGCGAATTAGTCAATCATATAATCAGAGAACAAGGAGAGTAAGTAAAGCAAGTAATAGAATTCTCCAATCTGGGGCGGGCGCCTGGGTAGCTCAGTCCTTAAGCGTCTGCCTTTGGCTCAGGTCGTGGTCCCAGGGTCTTGGATCGAGTACCACATCTGGCTCCCTGCTCAGAAGGGAGTCTGCTTCTCCCTCTCCCTCTGCCGCTCCCCTGCTTGTGCACTCTCACTCGCTGTCTCTCTCTGTCAAATAAATAAATAAAATCTTCAAAAATCTTTAAAAAAAAAATTCTCCAAACTTTATCCCGTATAGTGTGGGCTTTGACCAAAAGACTTGGAAATTGTGGTTCTGCAGGCTAGGCATTCCTCAATGCAGTAATGTATATAAAAGTGGTGAACACAATAAATTTGAATATTAAAATCCTTAATAAAAGATGGATATATTAGACTGGCTTAGCCTGATGCCATTAAATATTGAACAAAATAATTATGGTGTTCTAATTGCACACATTTACAGCAGGTTTTTCAGAATATGATGAAACATTTTACAGATTTTCTAAAGGTGGACAATCAACTGATAATGCAAAACAAGCCAGTTTGCATCTTGTTACAGATATATATTTAGTTATAAATGAATAAACTTAGCATTGCAATTTTATACAGTAGCCTGAGGAAGTTAAATAAGGCCAAAATGCCCTTTAGTAAATGCTGATGGTATGCCAGGGATGGGGACAGATGTTTCCTGAGCCTACAGACATGAGGATACGATTTTTTTTTACAGCATGAATTTAATAAAAATTATGAATGACATTATAACTTTTAAGATTCTTAGTAGGAAGCAAAATTAACTAACTCCTGTTAATTTGAGTAAAAACATGATTAATTCCAAAGATATTGAATAAGTTGTAGTTTATTCAGAACTTCCCCGAAGTCAGGGAAATAATGCCTCCATTGACATGGGAAGTTGAAGAAGATACGCTTTCACTTTGGATGTGCACACAGATAAGCTGGCATCACAGTGGCCGACACTGGCTCAGCGGACAATGGACAATGCTAGAGTAGCGGTGGTACTTGCCTCTGAGCCTTAGATGCAAATCCACCAGTGCCTCCCACTTCGACTTCTATTCTCCCCGTGAAAAACTGCATGTTACAAGAATTGCCTTTCTGCCATAAACATTTGGGAAGCCAGCCGATATGTATGAAATAATAGTATCCAAAGGTAACAAAGACTGTGATCTTGGGAGAAGGGGGAAAAAAAAAAAAAGAGGTGTTATGCAATTTTTGCAGCTTATCATCAGAGGCACTTTCTGTCACAGTAAAGGAGAGGGAACCCAAAGAGCTCCTACAAAGGTCAGGGAAGAGTTTGCATGGCCATCAGCCATAGCAGAAGTACCTCTTTACACAGGGCAATAGGAAGAATCATCCGAAAAGACACGCCTTAAAATGGAGCTAAATTAGCCCTAGATAAAGGCTGCTCTGCGCCTGCCCTAAAAAAAAAAAAAAAAAAAAAAAAATCTTAAAACACACACTTATTTTTATTTGAGTATAGTTGACACACGATGTTACATTAGTTCCAAAGGTGCAATTTAGTGATTTGACAAGTTTATACATTATACTCTGTTCACTTCAAGTATAGCTACCATCTATCCCATTACATCGCTATTCCAACATCATTGATTATTCTTTATAGTCTGTTTTTTATTCTCGTGACTTACTCATTCCATAACTGGAAGGCTGTACCTCTCTTGCCCCCTTACCCATTTTGTCCACCCCCCACTCGCTCTCCCTCTCTGGCAACTGCACTTTAGATGGCCAGCTGAGGGATACCTGGGTGGCTCAGTAGGTTAATCAGCTGCCTTCAGCTCAAGTCATGATCCCGGGATCTAGCCCCGCTTCAGGCTCCCTGCTCAGTGGGGAGTCTGCTTCTCCCTCTGCCTCTTACCATGTTCTTGTGCTCTCTCATTCATTCTCTCTCAAATAAGTGAATAAAATCTTTAAAAAATATTAAAATAAATGGTCAACTGACCTGGAGTAACTTAACTTCATGCCAGAATAAGAATCCAACATGATTTAAAGGAAAACACAAAATTCTACAAGCAACAAAATAAAATTCAGAGGGCCCAGGAGCCAACAGAAATTACCAGGTATGAAAAACAACCAAATGAAACAGGTGTATATGACCAGTAATACAAGAATAAATTCAGTAAATCAAAGCAGATCAAAAATTACAGGGATGATCTGTTTGCAGACAAAACAATAAAAACAATTAACAAAAATATTACAAATATTGTCAAGAACGGGAATGAAAACACAGGTAGGAAAGTGAATCAAGATATAAAACAGACTTAAATGGAGCTTTAATAAATAAGAAAATGCGATGCATACAATAAAAATTTACTGGATGGACTATATGGCAGATTAAACTACAGAAAGAAGCCTGTGAAATTGAAGGTACAGTGATAGATATTATCTAAAATGAAGTACAAAGGGGAAAAAGGACTGAAAAACTAAAGAGGGCTTAACTGACATATTAGACAGTATAGTATTCATGTGTGTGGCATTCTGAAATGAGCAGAATGAGAGAAGGGGGAAGAAAAAAAATATTTGAAGAAATAATGTTTGCAAAATTTCTGAAAATTATGAAAGGTATAAATCACAGAAACAAAATGTTCAGTGAGCCCCAAACAGAATAAAACTAAAGAAGACAGTGTCAAGTTACATCATAATCAAATTGCTGAGAAACGATGATTTAGGGAATTCCTTTGACTACATCAGAGGGAAGAAATGACATGTATGGTATACATGCTACAAACATGTAATAAACATTACATTTCTCCCACTATGAACAAAGCTATGATAAGCACTATCTTTATATAACTTTTGTGCATTTTCATTTTATTCCTTAAATATACATTTTTAGAGGAAAAAATAACTGGGTCAAAAGCATGCACTATAAAAACTTTCTACATACACTGATTAATATCCTTTGAAAGTTTACACAGACTTAAACTGCCACCATCATTATAAGCATGCCATTAACCTACATTCTTGTGAAAAATTAATATTATGATTTGTAATAATTACCAAAGTTGATTTATCTTAAAGGAACTTTCCTATAAGTTCATTTTTTTTTTAAATAAGCATAGTTTCTCATAAAATACTTGCATGTTTAAAGCTTGTTTCTTAAATCGATATTGACTTTGGCTCTGTATCTTTTGAGATTTTGACTTTTACTATGATTTTGAAAATGTTTAGTATATTTAATGAATCAAGCATAGGAGGGAGTATAAAGCAACAGCAAAGAGATAAAGAGATGAGAGAAAGGAAAGACATTTGGGTGGGGGCACCAAGAGACCTGGCATTGGAATATAAAGTTTTTCCAGGAAGAGTAAAAATCAACAAACGCAGGAGAGGCAGTACTTATACACGAGCAGAAAATTTAAGTAAACTGAAGAAAAACCAGGATCTGTGGATTGAAAGGACTCACTGTGTTCCAGGCTGGATTGGTGAGGAAACAAATAAACATAAGCAACATTCCTGTATCCTAACGATAAATAGAAAATTTGCAAGCCTTCTGCACAGAAAGTAGAAGTTATGGACAAAGGAAACATAAAACAGAGTGGTTTCTGACCTCTCAACTGGAGTGTTGTAAGCATGAAGTTTGAATGATATCAACAGTCTATTGAGAGAAAAGATTGCAAACTATGAAACCGTATCTGTCAGGATGAAAGAAGATACCAGAGTATAGCAAGGAGCAGCAGTATATCAACCATGTACCACATCTGAACAAAATTCATGGCAAAATACACTTATCAGACAGCAATGAACCAGAACAGCAACGTCAAGATGGGGAAAGATGAAGAGAATGAAAAAATCGGCGAGCAATGAATCATGCCTGGGGAAGTGTTCGTTTGTTTGTTTTTTATGACAGTGCCTATTAATCTTTTGGGATTCTAGTTTTCTAATTTAAAGCAGGTTAAGCTTCCTATAAAACAATTACACACATATGATATAAAACAAGTATGATCAGGGAGCTAGGCAAGATAAAGAATATTCTGGGACCATTGATTGGGAAAGAAAACATTGGGACATAGTATCAGAAAAACGGTCAGAAGAGTGAACACATTTTCACAAAATGTTGAATATGTGCAGCAATCCAATGGAGTCAGGATTTAAAGAAAATCAGAATAAGGTATTTGAACCAAGAAGATACCAAATCAAAGGGCTTAGATACCCAGGAGCGAGCTGAGTAACAAGAGAACTCTGCAGGGTTCCTTCAGAGCTGCACGCGCCTTGGCTACTTAACCTTCTCCGCTTTACCTCTACAGGGCACTGCTTCTCACTTTATAGCCCCATCCATATTGATCATAAAAAGGTCTCCTTGCCAAATTGATTAGAGGAAGAGTCCCTAATAATCCCTTTCTGCATTTTCCCCTCCCAGTATCTATTTCTCGGCACTCCTATGGCATCTAAGACGACTACTCTTACTTCTATGCCCGGACCCCCTTCAAGACAACCACACGTACACATACACAGATGATCATACCAGAGCCTGTTGATTTTTGTTCTTTAGGTACTCATTAAATGATGTCTGGAAAATTTCTGTTGACAAAAACGGCCTTATACAATTTGTTCATCTTCAGACTTCCCCACTTTTTCTTACCTATTGCTTCCACGTGCCAGCAGCAAAACTGAAATACACATATTCCTCAGACTCCTCATGCCTTTTTTCCTACACTTTTGCTTACACTTTTCTTTTAACCTAGAATTTTCTTTCTGCTTATCTATCATCTATCAAATTTAACTCATTTTTGAAGGACTAGCCCAAGTTTCATTTATTGTCAGACTTATTTACCAACCTAGTCTGTTATTCACAGCATTCTAAAGAATTATGTTAATACCTGCATACATCGCTATAGCATTTTGTTTTAATTACCTGATTGCAATCTTACAAATTATGCATCTCAGAATGCGAAACCAAATTTTATTCCTCTATATATCCAAATTACATCACAATAACTGATACCTAGTTGTTGCTCAATAAATAAAACTTGAGAGAGTAAATGAACTAGAATATCCATTTTACTCTTGTTATTTCTTTATTAAGTTAATTGTATTATTTATATCATTGTCATTATTAATTCTGATTGTTTGTTTGTTTTACTGAGGAAGGGATTACTACCAGAGCAGTCTTCAGTCTTCCACATACATAAAGTGGTAGTGGTGGAAAAAAATTAGTTGTTGATTGTTAATTTTACCATTCTAATATATTTGTCATGTTTTGATAAATTTTAAAAATCTGCCATAATTAAAATACTCAGCCTAATTGGAATACAAAGTTTTCCGAGAGAGTAGATAAATAGTTCTGACATTTAAAGGTGAATTTTGATGAGGCTGCATAATTGCATACACAAACTTTCCATGTAAAAAGATAATTTGCACGTACAAACTGCAGAATAGTTAGATTTTTTACTAAACCGTGTGCATACTTTTGAAAGTAATTCTGAACTTTTTGAAAATCAGGCCCATTAATAGGTTGCTATGCTTTTTTAAAAAGTTAAGGAACTGGTATTTATTATTTAACACAGAAAAGAAAACTGATCTCTCAAAAAGTACTATCAGCTGATGTCTTGATATCCAAACAACCAGCATTCAATATACATTAAATGTAACAATTTTAATTTTTGTGATGGCATACTTTCCCAAACTTAAATGGATAACTGATCAAGATATAAATATTTGATAAAGTATGAACTGTTTCAATGGCTAAGAAAATTAAACAATGGAAAATTCTACTTTTCATATTTTGTAAATATATATACATCAAGCAGTAGTGCAGTTAAAATATTACCAAAGTACAGAAATTCAATAAGGACCATATAAGAACACAAAGAGACTTCTAATGGAAGACAGAGCTTGGCACTGCCTTATTACTAACCTGTGATGAACATGAGAATGCATGTGACATTGATAGTATGGTTGGGTTAACTCATCTGCTTTGTGAGATCAAGCAATTAAGGACCCAGTTAGCTTTGAGCAGCAAGGTCACTTTCGTGATCAATGACTGAAGAAACTCTTCTTAAAGAGAAATAGCACTTATAACCCCATTGCCTTCTTCACTGGTATATAGCCCGCTTTTATCCTGCTGTGTGTGTTGTCTACTTTTGAAAGAAACCAAAGTAAGTCCACAAAGTTACTCTCTCAAGACAAAGAGAAGACGATTAAACAAAAATCATTAAAGTGAATCTTACTCCCTTAAAAATTGTCTTTGTCTACATACCATCCTTTAGGTAAAATCTTTTTACTGATGCTCTTTAAGTAGACATCATATTTTAGCTCAAATGCACATGGTATTTCATTGAACTTTAAATAACAACTAAGGCAACATTCTGGAGTTTAGCAAATAGTTTTATCAGTGGTAATTTGGTATTTTCCTAAACAATAACATTTTATTTTTAAAGTCACAATTCTGTGGCAAGATTCTCATGATTAGAAAAGAGAAAAAATTACACTTACAGATTTATTTTAACAGTGATTTTTCATATTTTATTTCTTTGGACATTCTATAATGATAAAGGATAATTTTGCAACTACCCACTATCCAGATTGTTTGATTTGCCTGAATACCCCATTCATGATCAGTAAAAATAAAAGTGAATATTCTTTATTAATTTAAAATATTCTGTATATTTAATAATTGATTGTTGCTTCAGTCCCTTATTTCTTAATTTGAAATGAATAGTATGTTTTTAAAAAAAATTCACTTATTACTTTACAATTACTTTTGTATTTTAATGTTACTTCTATTGACCCTATTCTCTGAATATTTAATTATTATTGATTATCAGAGACACCATACTGTTCCTTCTTGGATTAGCAGAGCAACTCATGTTCTTCAAAATAAATCTTATATATGAAAAACCCCTTATATTTATGTATGACTTGTAATTTTCCCCTGATCTGGTGTCATTAACAGATATGAAGTAGTCATAAACCTACCTAAAGAAAGCAGGAGTGTGACAAATATTCATAGATATTCATTAGATGACCATGGGGGTCAGAAAGCTTAAGGGTGTTATATGTAAGTGATGAATCACTAAATTCTACTCCTGAAACCAATATTACAGTATATGTTAACTAACTAGAATTTAAATAAAAACTTGAAACAAACAAACAAAAAAAGCTTTGGTGTTTAGCAAGGAAGACACACATAAAAGATGTTAAAATGGCAGTCTTTATGTGTTCCAAAGTTTGCTACTAGATTGCTTTAACAGAACTTGCTAGGAAGGTGACAGAAACTAATTCAACCCAAATGAAATAAAAGGAGCTTCAAAGAGGAGTGTTGACTTGCCTCTGATAACAAAAGTACTAGAACAAGGAAGACCTTCATAAGATCTCTCCTCGTGGTATTTTCCCCTGAGTCTCTTGTTCCTTCCCTTCCCTACCCCCCAACTCCAGCAAATCCACTCTAATACTGGAAATCGGAATCCTTGGCAACTAACTGGGGAGAGGAAGAAATTTGACATATAGGGAAATAGTAGCTAAGCATGCCCCCATCATGCCCCATGATGCCTCCATCATGTACTTTCTCCATGATTCTTGCAAGAAGCAGGAACAAGCCAAGTAAGGAAAGAGAGCTGTGACCTTGTTTTGTGACCAAAAGTGTCTAAGATATTTAATTGTCTGAGTATTTGCAGAAGACAATATTAGAATATACAATTGTTGTGCGTGTTACAATCTTACTGTGCTGGGTTCTTCTGCATAGTCGTAAATACATTAAAGGAGGCAGGAAGGTGTTTAAGTTTGACTCCAAAGAAGTGTCATGGTCTTGATGAATATTATATAATCAGTGACTAGAAGATTTGGACCAATCCAGGTGAAAAAATGTTGACAGTTAAATGAGAACACACCCATTTTGTATATCATTATTTATTTCATCTACTCATACCTTGTCTGGTAAAGCAGCCTGCAGCTCATGGGTAGCAGTTGTGTTTTGTTTTATTGTGATAATTAATTAGCGTCCAAAATTTTGACATACAGGACCACAATTTAGGTGTTATAAAAAGAGGAGTTATCTAAAAAGGCTTCAACCTGCCACTTATATATGAAATGGCTTAATGATTCATCTTCCACTTGACTGAATCACTTATATTTATCTATTACTCAACAGTTAAAATAGTCATTTTACTTAATTTCAGCATTGCATTGCTGAACCAATTTAATAATACATTCTCCATTGCTGTCTTCTCACTTACTAACTATATCCAGACACCATGCAGATTACGATTATATGAGACATTTGGCTTAGGGTTATCGCCAAATACTTGTTCAAATATCGGTCCAGGAGTTCTGAAGAATATATCAATCTCAATGGTAGCTTCAGAGAAGTTGCTCAGTGATTCCATTTTTCTATCACAAATAATGCTATGACTTTAAAGGTAGCACTAGACAACTTAGAAAATAACTCTCCTTTAACCCTAGCACTATTTGTTCTGGCTGTGTAGCTGGGAGGCTTATCCTTATTATGAAATGCCACATTTTTTTTAAGAAGCCATGCCCAGAACTGTGAGAAGCTAAATCAATTTGGCTAGCAGAGTAGAGATGCTTTCCCAGGGCACATACCATACTTTGCTACCTTTTCACTGTGGCAACTTTGGAGTCTTAGTAGACAAAGTCTTATTACCAATAATAAAAGTGGTAAATAATTCATTGAGACTCTATCAGAAGTTCTTTTTAGATTTTTATTAGAGATTTTCTACTTTATTTCAGGCAGCTGTCTTCTTAACATTCCCATTATAGACGTGGGAACTAACAAAGATAGGAATCACCCTCAAAAAATTTGTAAGAGAAGAGATGTGACATGAAAAGTTTCAGTGTAGCCTCTTGTATCTATATCTGGATGGAAAGTCCTCCTGCGGTCTTTCCAGCCTTGCATCTCTCAGAAGAATTTATTTACATATGGCTAAGACTCAGGGAGCTTGACCTCTGGGAAGCAATGGCTTACAATAGTTGCTTGCCCTGACACATAAAATATTTTCAAAAAAGGAAACTTGCAGATGTGAAATGTGACCAAAAAATGTTTCATAAAACCAGTTAACAGAATATCACAGGAACACAATAGTATTACTATCTCAGAATATTGCAGGGACACAGTACTCTCCTGCTGTATCTCATCCCACCCCCAAAATGGATCCAAATGGAATCTACATAGTTTTTCCCTCAACGTTTTCCAAAAAAAAAAAATCAAGAACCTCTTGTTTGAATTTGTGTTACAGCAACAAAGATAAAGCTGTGACAAACAGTGCTAAATGTTTTATGGCCCAAGATATCCTTTTCTGCCCAAATTTAGCTGGTAGACAATTTTTTAAAAATAAGATTTGTTTGAAGTTGACAAAAACATGCCATTCATTGATATTTAGATTTAATGAAATAATAAAATCTGAAATTAGAGGTAGAAATCCAGGTTAAAGTTTTAACTCTGGCATTTATTCATTATATTGCTTTTTATATTTTATCTTTGATTGCAAAAGGGATAGTATCCCCTGTTGTATTTCCAGTGTCTGTTTATATAAATAAGGTTAGTTTCCTAGAGCACTTCTTCTACCTTTCGTAGTCCACGGACCTCTCCTAAAGGTAGGCTCAGTCAAAAATGGAATTCTATATATAGATTTGTAATCTCTAATACATAGATAATTATTGCTCCCCTACATTATGAAGCATGAGCACCAGAGAAAATGATGTGTTTAGTAGTTGCCACCTAAGTGAGGAGGCTAAGAAAGAAAACTCAAATGTCTGCAGCTTGGTGATTGTAATCCAAAATAGTGAGTAAGCCAAAAGTTCTTCATGATTCATTCTTAATATGAAATAATTGATGATAGATAAAGAAGAAGATACATTAATTTGAAATGATTGATGATAGAGAAGGAAAAACCTGGCGTCAGGTTGGAGCTGACAGGTTCCATATACACAGAGAGTCTGGCACTGATCATGTTGTTATTAAAATTATGCATTTCTGATATTGACATAAAACCTAAAGGGGAAAGTACAACATCAAATTGAAATTTTCTTGGTCTCACATTTTATGATGATAAAACTCATTGGATCCCTTATTGCACATAAAATATTTGTTTCTTTCAGCATATGTTCCAGCTATATAAAAAATTAAACACATATTTCTTTTTTCAAGATTTTTATTTACTTATTTGACAGAGAGAGAGAGAGCACAAGCATGGGTAGTGGCAGGCAGAGGGAGAGGGAGAAGCAGGCTCCCTGCTGAGCAAGGAGCCCGACAGGTGGCTCGATCCCAGGACCCTGGGATCATGACCTGAGCCGAAGGCAGATGCTTAACAGACTAAGCCACCCAGGCACCCCCAAACATGTATTTCTGATGCAATATAGGGCCTAAATTCTTTAAAAATAGGGTTATTTGAATATTTTAATCATTTATTTGAGAGAGGGACAGCATGAACGGGGTGGGGGGTAGAAGGAGAGGGAGAAGCAGACACCCCACTGAGCAAGGAGCACAAGCAGAGCTGGATCCCAAGACCCTGAATCATGACTTGAGCCATCTCAGTGGAAAGCAGACGCTTAACCTACTGAGCCACCCAGCCACCTCTTAAAAAATGGGTTATAAATTACTCTCATTATGTAGAGATAATTACCAAAATTTGAATAAAATTTTCTAAAACTTATTTCATTTTTATTAAGTTTTTATTTTAATTTGAATATAGTTAACATAAGTATTTTATTAGTTTCAGGTGTACAATATAGTGATTGAAAAATCCTGTCCATCACCTAGTGCCCACATGATAAGTGTACTCCTTAATCCCCATCACCTATTTCACACACACAGCCTCCACCCCCCACCTCCCCTCTGGTAACCATCTGTTTGTTCTCTATAGGTGAGAGTCTGTTTCTTGGTTTGCCTCTCTATCTCTCTCTCTCTCTCTCTTTTTTTTTTCCACTGCTTGTTTGTTTTGTTTCTTAGATTCCACATGAGTGTAATCATATGGTATTTGTCTTTCCCTGCCTGGCTTACTTTACTTAGTGTTGTCCTCTCTAGATCCATCCATGTTGTTGCAGATGGCAAGACTTTATTCTTTTTTAATGGCTGAGTACTCTTCCTTTGTATATATATATATATACACACATATATATAAATTAAATATATTAATATTTAATATAATATAATATAATTAAATATATATATATAGATAAAGAAGATGAGGTATCCATTCATCTGTTGATGGACACTTGGACTGTTTCCATAATTTGGTTATTGTAAGTAATACTACAGTAAACATAGGGGTGCATGTATCCCTTTGAATTAGTGTTTTTATATTCTTTGTGTGATAAATACCCAGTAGTGAAATTACTGGATCATAGGGTAGATCTATTTTTGTTCTGTTTTGTTTCAAATTTCTGTTTATTTTGTTTTGTCTCAAGTTTTTATTTAAATTTCAGTTAGTTAATATGTAGTATAATATTAGTTTCAGCAGTAGAATTTAGTGATTCATCACTTACATATAGCACCCGGTGCTCATTACAAATACCCTCCTTAATACATATCACCCATGTAGCCCATCCCCCAGCGACCTCCGTTCAGCAACCCTCAGTTTTTTCTCTATTGTTAAGAGTTTGTTTTATGGTTTGCCTCTCTCTTCCCCCCCCTCCCCATATTCATCTGTTCTATTTCTTAAATTCCACATGAGTGAAATCATATGGTATTTGCCTTTCTTTGACCGACTTTTTCACTTAGCATAATACACTCTAGCTCCAGCCACATGTTGCAAATGGCAAGATTTCATTCTTTTTGATGGCTAATATTCCATTATATATAATATTCCTATATTATATTATTCCTGCATATATTATTCCTATATTATTTCTATTTGTAATATTCCTGTAATTTATGTATTATATATAATATCCCCATACTATATATATAATGCAATATTGCATATATAATGGAATATTATATATACAATGGAATATTGTATATATATAATGGAATATATAATATATATAGTGGAATATATAATATATAATTATATATAATGGAATATTATATATATATTTATAAGTCACTTCTTTATCCATTCATCAGTCAGTGGACATTTGGGCTCTTCCCATAATTTGGCTATTGTTGATACCACTGCTATAAACATTGGGGTGCACATGCCCCTTCGAAACACTACTTTGGTATCCTTTGTGTAAATACATGGCAGTATAGTTGCTGGATCCTAGGGTAGTTCTATATTTAACTTTTTGAGGAAACTCCATGCTGTTTTCCAAAGTGGTTGCACCAGTTTGCATTCCCACCAACAGTGTAAGAAGGTTCCTCTCTCTCCACATCCTCACCAATATCTGTGTTTCTTGAGTTGTTAATTTTACCCCTTGTGACTGGGGACAGTGATATCTCATTGTAGTTTTGATCTGTATTTCTCTGATGATGAGTGATGTTGAGCATATTTTCGTGTGTCTGTTGTCCATCTCTATGTCTTCTTTGGAAAAATGTTCATGTCTTCTGCCAATTTTTTAACTGGATTATTTGTTTTGGGGAGGTTGAGTTTGAGAATTTCTTTATAGATTTGGATACTAACCCTTTATAAGATACGTCATTTGCAAATATTTTCTCCCAACCTGAAGGCCTTTTAGTTTTGTTGATTCTTTCCTTCGCTGTGCAGAAACTTTTTGTCTTGATGAGTCCTAATAATTCATTTTTGGTTTTGTTTCCCTTGCCTCTGGAGAGGCGTCTAGTAAGAAGTTGCTAAGGCCAATGTCAGAGAGGTTGCTGCCTGTGTTCCTCTCTAGGATTTTGATGGTTTCGTGTCGCACATTTAGGTCTTTCATCCATTTTGAATTTACTTTTGTGTATGGTGTAAGGAAGTGGTCCAGTTTCATTGTTTCACATGTTGCTGTCCAGTTTTCTTACCAGCATTTGTTGAAGAGACTGCCTTTTTTCCCATTGGATATTCTTTCGTGCTTTGTTGAAGATTAGTTAACCATACAGTTGTAGATCCGTTTCTGGGTTTTCTGTTCTGTTCCATTGATCTCTGTGTCTATTTTTGTGCTGTACCATACTGTCTTAATGACTACAGCTTTGTAATATAGCTTGAGGTCTGGAATTGTGATGTCTCCAGCTTTGCTTTTCTTTTTCAATATTGCTTTGGGTATTCAGGGTCTTCTCTTGTTCCATATAAGTTTTAGGATTGTTTTGGTCTAGTTCTGTGAAAAATGCTGGTGGTATTTTGATAGGGATTGTATTAAATGTGTAGATTGCTTTAGGTAATATAGACATTTTAACAATATTTGTTCTTCCAATCCATTAGCCTGGGATATTTTTTCCATTTCTTTGGGTCATCTTCATTTCTTTCATAAGTGTTCTATAGTTTTCAGAGTACAGATCCTTTACCTCTTTGGTTAGGTTGATTTCTAAGTATATTATGGATTTTGATGCAATTGTAAATGGGATCAATTCCTTGATTTCTCTTTTTGCTGCTTCATTATTGGTGTATAGAAATGCAACATATTTCTGTACATTGATTTTGTGCCCTGCAACTTTACTCATTTCGTGTATCAGTTCTAGCAGGTTTTTGGTGGAGTCTTTAAGATTTTCTGTATTAGAGTATCATGTCATCTGCAAATAGTGAAAGTTTGATTTCTTCCTTGCTGATTTGGATGCCTTTTCTCTTTCTTTTCTTTTTCTTCTCTTCTCTTTCTTCTCTTCTCTTTTCTTTTCCTTTTTTTCTTTTCTTCTTTCTTTTTCCTTTTTGCTGAGTCCTATGTTAAATACCAATGGTGACATTCAGTATCTCTGTCATGTTCCTGACCATAGGGGAAAAGCTCTCAGTTTCTCCATTGAGGATGATATTAGCTGTGGGTCTTCTGTATATGGCCTTACTGATTTTGAGCTATGTTCCCTCTACCCAGCTTTGTTGAGGGTTTTTATCAAGAATAGATGCTGTACTTTGTCAAAGGCTTGTTATGCATCTATTGAAAGGATCATATGGCTCTTACCCTTTCTTTCATTAATGTGGTGTATCACAATGATTGATTTGGGAACGTTGAACCACTCTTGCATCCCAGGAATAAATCCCACTTGATGGTGGTGAATGATTCTTTTAATGTACTGTTGGATTCAATTTGCTAGTATTTTGCTGAGCATTTCTGCATCCAGGTTCACCATGAATATTGGCCTTAATTCTCCTTTTTAGTGGGTCTTTTTCTGGTTTTGGAATCAAGGTAATGCTAGACTTGTAGAATGAGTTTGGAAGTTCTCCTTCCACTTCTATTTTTTGGAACAGTTTGAGAGGAATAAGTATTAACCATTCTTTAAATGTTTGGCAGAATTCCTCTGGAAAGCTATCTGGCTCTAGACTTTTGTTTGTGGGGAGAATTTTGATTACTGATTCAATTTCTTTGCTGGTTATTGATCTGTTCAAGTTTTCTATTTCTTCCTGTTTCAGTTTTGGTGGTTTATATGTTTCCAGGAATTTATCCATTTCTTCCAATTTGCCCGATTTTTTGGCATATTATTGTTTAATAATATTCTCTTATAATTGTTTGTATTTCTGTGGTGTTGGTTGTGATCTCTCCTCTCTCATTCATGATTTATTTGTTTTGGTCCTTTCTCTCTCTCTCTCTCTCTCTTTTTTTTTTTTTTTTTTTGGATAAGTCTGACTAGGGGTTTATCAATTTATTAAATCTTTCAAAGACCAGCACCTGGTTTTGTTGATCTGTTCTACTGTTTCTGTTTGTTTCTATATCATTTATTTCTGCTCTAATCTTTATTATTTCCCTTCTGCTGGCTTTAGGATTCATTTGCTGTTTTTTTTTTTTTTTCTAGCTCCTTTGGGTGTAAGATTAAGTTGCATATTTGAGATTTGTTTTGCTTCTTGGGCTAAGCCTATATTGCTATATACTTCCCTCTTAGGACTGCTTTTGCTGCACCCCAAAGGTTTGGACTATTGTATTTTCACTATCATTTGTTTCCATGTATTTTTTTTAAGATTTTATTTTTAAGAAATCTCTACCCCTCACATGGGGCTCAAACTCACAACCCTGAGATCAAGAGTTGCACACTCTGCTGACTGAGCCAGGCAGGGAATGCTCCATGTATTCTTTTTATTTCTTTTTTACTTTCCTGGTGACCCATTCATTCTTTAGTAGGATCTTCTTTAACTCTATGTATTTGTGGTCTTTCCAATTTTTTTCTTGTGTTTGAATTCAAGTTTCATAGTTTTGTGATCTAAAGATATGCATGGTATGAACTCAATCTTTATACTTGTTAAAGCCTGATTTATGACTTAGTATGTGATCTATTCTGGAGACTGCCCTGTGGGCAATTGAAAGGAATGTGTATTCTGCTACTTTAGGATGAAATGTTCTGAATATATCTGTTAACTCCATCTGGTCCAGTGTGTCATTAAAAGCCATTGTTTCCTTGTTGGTTTTCTGCTTAGATGATCTGTCATTTGGTTTAAGTGGGGTGTTAAAGTCCCCTACTATTATTGTACTATTATCAACAAGTTCCTTTTTGTTTGTTATTGTTTTATATATTTGGCTGCTCCCATGTTGGGGGCATAAATATTTACAATTGTTAGCTTTTCTTGCTGGATAGACCCTTTATTATGATACAGCACCCTTCTGCATCTTTTGTTACAGTCTTTGGTTTTTTGTTACAGTCTTTGGTTTAAAATCTAGATTGTCTGACATAAGAATTGCTAGTCCAGCTTTCTTTTGATGTCCATTAGCATGATAAATGGTTCTCCATTCCCTCACTCCAATCTGGAGGTGTTTTAGGTCTAAAATGAGTCTCTTACTATAGGCAGCATACAGATGGGTTTTGTTTTGTTATCCATTTGACACCTTATGTCTTTTGATTGGAGAATTTAGTCCATTTACATTCAAAGTGTTAACTGATAGATATGAATTTAGTGCTATTGTATTATCTATAAAGTCATTGCAGATTTTCTCTGTTCCTTTCTAGTCTTTGTTGCTTTTGGTCTTTCTTCCCCACTCAAAGAGTCACCTTTAATATTTCTTGCAAGGCTGGTTTAGTGGTTACGAACTCCTTTAGTTTTTGTTTGTCTGGGAAACTTAGGTCTACAAATTTAAACTTTTTTTCTATTAAAAACATCATTAAAGAAACTAGTCTATTTTTTTTCCAGTGGGAGAAGCAAGTGTGAGAAGGTTTAATTACTAATAGGTTGTTAATCCAAAATATGTCCCAGTATTTATTGCTTTTTCACATTTTCCTACGTGTCTAAACAATTTTTCATGACTTTACAGAGCTTATATCTGTCTCCTACAGACACAGAATAATCTGATTTCAAACAGAAGGCTTCCACATGGAAATCATGTTCAGGATGCAGCAGATGGGTCATTTTGAAGCCCAAAGTATTGTTTTTATGTATTAAAGTTGTCTATCTTAGAGCAACAGTTAAATATCAAGCCATTTTTAAAATCTTTGAACACTTGCGGTACCAGTTGGCTTGAAAAAATGCATTAAAGGAAAGAAAAAAAATGTTTTCTATATTATTAAAATACAGCAAACCATAAAATGGTAAATAATGGCATGGTAAAGCCATTTTTATTTTATTATCACTTATATGAAATTGCCTAACATAACTCAATTATAATATTCCTTCACGTAAGCATTTGAAAATAATGTGCATTATAACCTAATAAAAATCAAAGTAAAATCCATGGTGACTAAAAAAGAAAGACTTTGATAATAATTTTTAAAGTGAGTTTTCTTTCTAGCTCTGAAATATTGCAAATATGTTACTTCAATTGATTCCCTCATAATATCTAACAGTGTCTGGAATACAGTAGGCATTTCAAGAAATGTTTTTTGAATTAAAGGAAGATGAAAGAGAAACCAAATGGATAATAAATGGATACATACATAGCTATAAAGAGTGCTAGATCTTACTATTATCCCAATTCCCAGAGGCTGAAAGAAATTTAAGTGTAAACCGAAGTACATTAGCTTGATCCAATACACTTGAAGAACTGGATGGAAAAATGTTAGCATGTGTCAGATACAATGTGTACTCTACTCACCCAGCAACAGTGGGATGGAGTTTGAACTGAAACTAAAATTCATGAGTTGCAATAGGCTTGATGCAGGACAAAGTCTACCTAGCTTAGAGAAAGGATACCTTTAAAGGAGGTATCTCATGACAGCCTGACTATCCCACATTTGCTCCATATGTGGTACACTTATTGTCATGATAGATGTGACTGAGAGCATGGACCAGTTCATCTAGGAAAGTTATCATCTCTGAGGTCACTTCAGCTTTACTTGCTAGCCAGGTAGCCCTCACAGTGGTATGTAACTAACTCTTATTCTCCAATTGAACTGTGTTCACAAAGTTTACTCATTAATTTTTCATTGATAAACAACTTTGACTAAAAGATATAGAAACCTAGTTTAATTCATAGTTAAACTCACCAGATACTTGTTTCCCTTAGATCTAAATGTCTTGAGTTAGTGTTACAATTAAGATTCAAACCTCAGGCATTGCTCAGGCAAAAGTAAAGCATCAACCAGCTGTTAACTCTTCTCTTTCAGGCTGTCAACAGAAACAGATTTAGAGAGAGTCTCTTGACAGGGCTTCTTATCAAAGACAGCTCAGAATGCACAGAACAAACAAAATTGCATGCAGATGTTAAAGTTGGAAGACTCTTTAGCAATTTCTTTGGAGATTTCCCAATCTGTACTTTTCCTATTAAATCAGTGCTTGACCATTATTAGCCAACAACAACACTGAGTCGCTTTCACAGTTAATTTTGCTTTTATCTTTTTCATTAATTGAGATATAACTTACAATAAACCACATATTTAAACTGTACATTTGACGAATTTCAAAGTTTAAAACTGTAGCCACAATCATGATAATGAACATATCCATCATCCCCAAAAGTGTCCCTAGCACCCTCTTTAAAACCTACCCCTTGAGCCAACCAATGAATTGTTTTTATTGCTATAGATTAGCAATAAAACACATTTTCTATAATTTATATTAAAAAATTATGAAGTATATTTGTTTTGGCTTGGTTTCTTTCACTCCACATAATTATTTTTGAAATGCATCCATATCGTATCATACATCACTCCTTTTCATTTCTGAGTTGTATTCTTCTGTCTGGATATAGCATAATTTATTTTTTCATTCACCTGCAGATAGACATTTTATATATTTTCCATTGGAGGCTATTATAAATGAAGCTACTGTGAACATTCCTGTATATGTCTTTTTACGGGCATATGCTTTCATTTCTCTTAGTTAAATACTTAAGTGGCAAGATTGTACAGTAGGAGCATGTTTAAAAGTTGTATTATATTAATTCGACAAGCAAATTTTGAATGGCTGATCTGTGCTAGGCACTATTCTATATATTGAGGATACAGTCAAGACAATAAGGTGCTATCACACAGCTTACCTAGTTTACCTTGAACTGGAACTATTGTATTACAACTGTTTTTCACACAATCTTTTAATAAGATAATGAAAGTTCCTTAAGTATATCTAATAGATTGGTAAGGCCAAAATTAAAAAAAAAAGAGGAAAAAGAGAAAAAGGAAGAAAGAAGTACATCTAAAGGAAGAGAATTCCTAAAAGGACTAGCTGGAACACTTACAAGCTCTTTATTAGTTTTTGTATGTGTTTGTAGGTTCTAGTAATACTTAAGTCATATCCAACAGGAATATCTGAGAGCTGGATACAACCTGAGTTATATATTGGAAATTCATGTATGTGAGAATGATACAAGAAATAACTGGTTTAATCATATTCTAAATCTGAAGGAGAAAGAAAAGAGAAATAAATTGTAGTGTGCCCCCCTGTAGGCAAATTTGAACAATTACTATATTAATATAAGTTTTAAATCTCTTTCTCATTAATTGTAGAAATGATAATTTAGAATTCATGTGTGTATACCACTACACATCCTTACATGAATTTGTCTTGCCAACATACCAAACCAAGATAGTAAGTACATTACCTGATTGCCAAAGATCTTCAACTTTATAATACATTTGAAAATTTAAAAATCATAAGTTATTTAAAATATAAGTTTCTTTAGAAAATTCTTGGGAAAACAGAATATTTTTTTTATCAATTACCCAAGCCTTTTCATTTTTACATTTATTATAAAATTAATTTTTCATTTCATGATTATTAAAATAATAGACTCATATTTACGTATTATAAAAAAATCTCTTTAAAACTATATGATTACAAAAAAAATTTAGAAAAATATGCATTTTCCCAGTGTCAGAATTATGTTCTTTATATTAGGCTAGTTGATGTTTCTTTGAGGATAACCACTAAAACAACAGAGTTAAAAGCCACTTCTGAATATACTGTCTATTTGCAGATAAAAAAATATATGTACATGTTAAATTTTGTTAAAAATCCATTTAGGAGTAATTTGAAAGGGCTCTGGGAGATGCTATTTACAACTGTGATGGCCTCATTTCTCCTCCCTTAAGGATCCATTTCTCACATCACTCTTTGTTGTTTTATTTTACTTTTGGCTTGCATATACCCCTAATCCACTGGGAAATGTCAACCTAATTTACTCAGGAACTTCATGATAATTTACGAAGTGTTCAGATGTTCCTAATCATCTATTTCTATAGGTTTCATCTGTTGCATCTTCCTTTTATGTAGCTTGGGAAATTCACTCTTCTTTAATGTATGCTTTTGCAGCTCAAATCAAGAAATGGCTTCTATCTTGTACTGTTATGAGACGGTGAGAAGTTTACCTTGAGAGCTCCTTCCAGCTAAAACGCTGAGAAAGTTACCCATATTTACATACTGTTACTTGCTCTGCCACATTATCCAGTCATATGCCACATCCAACACCTAAAGAATGGCATACGTGCAAAATCGACTATATGTAACCAATACAGGCATTTTGAATGAAACAAGAAATTGAAATATCATTTGCAAACCCAGTTTCTTTGCTGGCTGTCCTTAATGACAAGTCCAGTGCAGAAACTATTATATTTTACAGGATTTATTTATTCAAGGTAACATTTCTCTTTTGTAACTGTAGGTCTTTGTTCTGAAATTTTCAACAAAGAATTACTAATGCAAAAATATTTTCACTAAAGCAATTAGATACATCACAAGGAATGTAATGATACACTGATTTTATGTCTAAATGTAGGGATAATTTAAAGTTGGATTAAAAAGATACTGTGGCTCAGTAGGTTAAGCCTCTGATGCTTGGTTTCGGCTCAGGTCACGATCTCAGGGTCCAGGGATCAAGCCACACTTCAGGCTCCGTGCTAAGTCTGCTTGAGGATTCTCTCTCCCTCCCCTTCTGTCCCTCCCTGTACCTGGGCTTTCTCTCTCTCTCTCTCTCTCTCTCTAAAATAAATAAATAAATCCTTTTTAAAAAAAAGGTTAATGAAATATATTGTTAGCAATAGATTAGTGTATTTTATATTGATCTTTGTGCTGTTAAATATTAACATATTTAAGTTAGCAGTTGATTGTGTAATTTTTAAAGTAAGTGTTTATAATACAATGAATTAGACATACAGTGTCTTTTATTAGATCCACATAAAGAGCAGAGGGGAAAAAAGCTTATAATCTTATAAACATTTCTATAGAAATGAAAAAGCTCACAGGAAATGTACAGATTTATTCAGAAAACTGTTATGAAGTCAAATAAAATAAACTTAAAAACAGAAATATTTTGAGAGATAATCTTACTTCAGTCTTTCAAATTAGGAATGCATTTCTGGAGTTTTTATTTATGGATGAACTGAATAAAAAGAGGGATGTAATTTGAAGTGTTGTTTAGAGGCCTCTAAGCAAAAAAAAAAAAAAGAAAGAAAATTAGAATTATCTTTTTGCTACAAGAGCTGAACATAAATTATTAAATAAAAGTAATTAGAGCAAGTGAATGTTTCTGTAAATGCTTCTACTTTTGATATGGTGCAATGATGACAGAGTTTATCATTGATGACCATTTCAGAAAATGTATAACTAGAATCCTTTCTATTAATTTTAGAAATTCAACTATTTGTTTGCATTTAAAAAATAATTACTGTGGCTATAAAAAAAGGTTGGTGAAAATAGGCAAAGTAAATAAATTAGTACTTAAATGAATTGTACAGTGAAACAGAAGATGGGTCAATTTCTAATATAAAATAATAAGAAATCACAAATTTTATGATTCCATAAGGCTATGTATGATATGTTTATGTAAACAATATGGGAGAACTAAAACAAAATTCTCCTCTCTCTAAATTGCAGTACTTCTGAGAGATCTCTGCTACTTTAACTTATCAATTAAACATACGTGTTTATGTATATTAGGGGAAAATCAGGGCCTAGAAAGCTATACGGTCATATCATAAGGAAGGAGAATTGTATGAATAATAAAGAACTTAGAAGAAAAAAACAAAAGTTTGAAGAAAAAAGGGAATTTCTATAAAAGAGAATGAGAGAACAACTATTTTAAATTATTCCTTTCACTTCTGATAGATTTCCGACCTGGGACAGTCCAAAAGATCTTCTTGATACAACTTGAGTAGGTCTTAGTTGCTTATAACACAAAAGAACTTAGGCAGAATAATTAAATCCTTTTGATCTAAAAGTCTTGGACATCTATCTTTTTGTTCTTTATGTGTCTGGTTATTTAACCATTGTATGTCCAACAATTAGAATAGCACTTAGTATATAATATTAGCTAATGAAAAAATAGCTTATATACAATGATTTTTTTCAATTAGAGGAATTAATTTGGAATAAAAAAATCTCACTCAAAGATTTTAGAGATTAGCAGGAAAAGTTATTAATGCAAATGGAAGAGTAGGGGAGAAAGAGGTCCTAATTTTTTCCTTAATCTCCTGAAGTATTTCTTACAAGCAATTATTTACTTAGACTTTTCTAGACTGGCAATGATTTTGTTTTTTTAGAGATTTTATTTATTTTAGAGAGAGAGAGCACAAGCGGGTACAGGGCAGAGGAAGAAGCAGGCTCCCTGCTGAGCAAGGCTTGATCCCAGGACCCTGAGCGTGATCTCAGCTGAAGGCAGAACACTTAACTGACAAAGACATGGGGATGCCCCTGGACTGGCAACGATTTAACTGAATTTACTAAATTACTCTGGTAGGCAGACTCTAAGATGGTTTCAAATTGTCCTCATATTCTGATATTCATGGTTTTATATAATCCATTCCCCTTTGAATATGGGTGGAGCTTGTGAATTTCTTCTTTCCAGAAAACACAAAAAAGTGATGGAATATCACTTTTGAGATTCCATAACATAAAATTATAACTTCCTGCTACCCAACCCTCTGATGACTGTCTCACCCTCCTGCTTTAAAGAAGTAAGCTGCCAAATGCAGAGTCCCAGGAGCAAGGAAGTGAAAGTGCCTTCTGTCCCCCTCTGTGGTCTTCAGGTAAAAAGAAACTGAACCCTGCCAACAACTTCATGAGGGTAGAAGCAGATCCTCTCCCCACATGAGACTCAGATGAGACCCAGCCCTGGTTGATCCCTTTATTTGCAACCTTGTGAGAAACTCTAGAGGACTTAGCTAAGCTGTATTTCTGACCAACAGAAATAGTGATAATAAATGTGTGCTGTTTTGGTTGCTAAGTTTGCATTAATACTATTATACAGCAATAGATAACTAATACAGTTTTACCTACATATGTGAGACCAAAGTTTCATTTCTTATAGCCAATTCATTTTTTATGAGGTTATTGATAAATATCCAAACTTAAATGAAAGAATAACTACCTAGTGGCATTATATATTTATACTCCTTTAAGGTAAAGTTTTAGATTATAGATAAGACTCTCAGTTGTGTTCACACAAAAAGCATGTTCACACAATAGCAGAGACCTATCCAGTTTTGTCTATTGGTCATTGTTTTCTTTTTAAATTTGTACAAACAAAACAATAAATCAAGAGTTTTCATCCATTTATGTCTTTTTGAAAATATCAAGGGAATGGAAATAATTAATGTTGTGTTAGATTTACATTTAAAAGGGAATGTTTCCCATTTCCCTTAAAAAAAAAAGCAAACTTATAAAGCAAGTTTATCCTCACATGGAAACATTATTCCTTAAATGAAAAATAAAATAATTGGAAGAATTATATATATATATATATATATATACACACACATATATATACAAGAATTATATATATAATATATATACATATATATACACACACACACATATATATATATACACACCCACATACATATATGCATACATATACATACACACACACGTGTGTGTGTGTGTATGGATGTGTAAGATAGATATATATATATAATCTGTGTATGTGTGTACATATATAGTATATGTGTGTATATATATATGTACATTTCTATGCATATATATTCACACACATACACACATGTATGTATATATACTTTCCTAGTTTTCTTTTTTTTTTTTTTTTAACATTTTATTTATTTATTTGACAGAGATAGAGACAGCCAGCGAGAGAGGGACACAAGCAGGGGGAGTGGGAGAGGAAGAAGCAGGCTCATAGCAGAGGAGCCTGATGTGGAGCTCGATCCCACAACTCCGGGATCACGCCCTGAGCCGAAGGCAGACGCTTAACCGCTGTGCCACCTAGGGGCCCCCTTTTCTAGTTTTCCAGAAAGAACAAGAGCAATATCAAAGATAAATCTAAAGCATATATAAGAAAAAAATACCATTGCTTGTATTATACTTGCCATTATAAGCTTGCTTGAGGAAAACATCACGGAGTACAGAGAAAATAATTTATTCTAATTAATTTGTTTGAATGTCCTTTATTTTTAGTTGATACCTCTTTCTTATGCCCAGAGCATTTTCCATGACAAGTTCTACTTTCCAGAGGAAGAACTTTATCAAAGTGTTAGTTTTATCCTAGATGGGGGAAGAGCATTCATCCCACTCCAACCTGACTCATTAAAGCACAGACTAATTGACTTCCTGACTCATTAAAGCACAGAAAGACACAATGCAAACAAGGTTCAGGGAATGGAGGAAACCTATTAGGAACATTGTAACTGAAGGAAAGTGAGGGACAAAGGGAAGAAGAAGCTGTAACATTAGAAAAGAAACTGGTGAGGTCACAGGCCTGAGACACAGGATCGCTAAAACATGAGATTTAACTGGAGGATTATGGAACACTTCCACTGCCCCAGACTTAACAATTCCAAGAACAGAATTTCAATATCATAGCTGAAAGAGCCTGAATATACAGAATTTCTCTGAGGAGTAATTTGAGAAGCACAAAATCAAGAGGGGAGACAAAAACAAAGATAAGAAGCCTCTGTATACTATAGCCACTGTAAACATTAAACACAGCCCACCTCATATCAAGATTAATATATACCCTCACACTAAATATCTATTTAACTCAGTGTCTATTATCCAAGACAACATGCATGACTTTCAATAAAAGAAAGCAAGGTCTTTCTAAAGGCAACTTAAAATACAGTCTGGGGGAGCCTGGGTGGCTCAGTCGTTAAGCGTCTGCCTTTAGCTCAGAGCGTGATCCTGGCGTTCTGGGATCAGCCCACATCAGGCTCCCTGCTCAGCGGGAAGCCTGCTTCTCCCTCTCCCACTCCCCCTGCTGTGTTCCCTCTCTTGCTGCCTGCCTCTCTGTCAAATAAATAAATAAAATCTTAAAAATAAAATAAAATAAGATAAAATAAAATAAAATAAAATACGGTCTGAATAGACAAAATAAGCATTAGGCCAAATTCACATATGGCAATGATTTTGGAATTAAAGGAAAATTTAAAACTGATTAATATATTAAAGTATCTCATGGAAAAAAATAGATACCATGTAACAACAGATGCGTAATAGAAGTCGAACGTCTGAAACTCTTAAAAAATCAAAAAGAAATGCTAGAACTCAGAAACACTGTAACAGAAATGAAGAATGCCGTTCAAGGAAACACCAGTATGTTCAACAACCAATGAAAGGATCAGTCAATAGGAACAACCCAAACTGAAATTCAATGAATGAATAAAAAAGAGTGTTAAAAAAAAAAAGAACTAAACATCCAAGAATGGTGAGACGATTTTAAAAGTCATCGCATATGCATAATTGGAATATAAGAAGGAGAGGAAATAAAGAATGGAGCAGAAGAAATATTGGAAGTAATAATGGCCAAGATATTTCCAAATTAATGACCAACCTCGTATCACAGATCTTAGAAGCCTAGTGGACACCAGAACCAATAAATACCAAAAACAAACAAAACAAACAAAATCAGCATATCATATTCAAACAGAAAAGCAAGGAAAAAGAAAAAAAAAGCCTTAAAAACAGATGTTGGGGGGAGAACCACCCTACCTTTAGAATTAGAGTATACTTCTCAGAAATTATAAAAGCAAGAAAAAAATAAGTGAAATATATAATATGTTAAAAGGGAAAGGTCCATCAGCTTAGTATTCTTTATCCAGTGAAGGTATTCTTCAGAAATGAATGAAAAATAAGGAATTCCTTAGAAATTTAACACATAATTCATCCCAATAGACCTGGCCCTGCAAGAAATGTTAAAAGTGGTTCTAAAGGAAAGAAGGAAAATGAAATAGATCAAAACGTTGATTTACAAAAAGAAAGAGAATTAGAGAAGGGATATATGATGGTAAAATATTTTTTTATTTTTTTTTAAATTGACCTAAATGGTGTCTATTTGAGTAATAATAACAAGAGTATATTGGGTGATTATAACATATGAATAAGTGAGATGATAGCAATGTCATTAGGGATTGGAAGGACTAACTGGGAATACTCTGTGATAACCTACCTACACTCTAAATGAAGAGGTATGGAGTTATTCAATCATGGACTTGGATTAGTTAAAAATGTATATTGCACATTGTTCAAAAAGCACTAAAATTTTTAAAAGAGTATGATACATTAGAGAACAGATAAAATGGAATCATATAAAATGTTCATTTAAAATCAGAGAAGGCAGAAAAAGAGGAGGAGAACAAAACACTAACCTGAACTGAACTGAAGTAACTGTATTAATTTCAATCAAAGCAAACTTCAGAGCAAGGGAAATTATCAGTTATCAAGATGGGCCAGCTTTTTTTTTTTTTTTTAAGAAGACAAGTCTCAATGTATGCACCTAAAAGAATGTCAAAATACAACTAAAAGGAAATAGACAAATTCACTATTATTTGGAGACTTCAACACCTTTCTGTAAACATTGATAGATCAAGCAGGTAAAAATCAGCAAGGACCTAACTAGCACTACCAAGGAATGTGATCTAATTGACAATTAGAGAATACTCCATCCAACATCAGAATATATGCTCTTCTCAAGCTCACATGGGACATTCTTCAAGATATACCACATTCTGGACCCTAAAATACACTGTAACAGTTTAGAAGAAGGGAAATCATGCAAAGTGTATTGAATGTTCCCGGACAATGGAATAAATAAATCAGTAACTGAAAGATAGGTGGTATATTCCCAAATATTTGAAATAAAATAACACACTTCTAAATAATACAAATGTATTCACCTAAATAAAAATGAAAATGCAAGTCATCAAAATTTATGAGATGCATTGGAAACAGTATTTATAGCATTAAATGTGCATATTTACAGCATCAAGTGCATATATTAGAAAATTTACAGCATTAGAGAAAAATTTACAGCATCAAATGCGTATATTAGAAAATAAGAAGGATCTAAAATCATCAACCTAAGCTTCTAACTTAAGAAATTAGAAAAAGAAGAAAAAAAAGAAATTAGAAAACAAGTATTTTAAGATTAAAGTAAACCTAAGAAAAGGTATAATAAAAATTAGAACAGATAATCAATGAAATCAAAAATAGGAAAACAATAAAGAAAATCAACAAACCGAAAGCAGATTATTTATAAATATCAATAAAATTAATAAATCTCTATCCATGTAACTAAACAAATTCAGAATATTTATCCACATATTTTGATCTTCTTTTATTTATTTACCACAATCAGGTTATATATATAGAGAGAGAGATGTATATGATATATATATATATATATATATATATATATATATATATATATGATATACATCCTATTGATAGATAGAATATACCCTTAATATTATATATTAAGAATGACATTTATTTTATTTTTAATTAAAATATATCTAGCACTTACCATCTCCCCAAAACACATATCCCCAGGGTAACATGAGAAAAAGATCACACAATCCCAGTTGAGGAACATTTTACAAAACATCTGACCAGTATCCACTAAAACTGTAAAAGTCAAAAACAAGGAAAGTTTGGGAAAACTTTACAGCAAAGAGGAGCCTTAGGAGACTTGATGACTAAATGTAATGTCATCTCAGGTATGGGGCAAAAAAGAGACTTTGAAAGAGTTTATCCTTCTAGGTAGTAAATATCTGTGGGACATGCAGTATAGCCTCATTACTAGAAATACTCGTTAAGTGTCTTGAAGAATGATAAATGGTCTTCCTGACCTGTAAAATGAGCATTATCATATCAAGTTAGGGTTGTTGTTAGGATTACAATGATGTAATATATGAGTAGTTCCAGGTGGAGTAGTTGACAAAGGGCAGCTGATCAGTAACACAGGTGTTGTTGTTGTTGTTACTGGTTTTGTTGTTGTTGTAACTTCATGTAATTTTAGAATAAGTGAGGAGCTCTTTAAAAATAACGAATAGATTTGATTATAATCACTCTTTATTTTATAGATGAACAGGGAGCTCAGGTGAGTAGCCTACCCAAGGTGTCACAGTAAGGAGGAGAGCTAAAATTTCATGTCTCTCACTGCATTGTCCAAAATGTTATTAATACTTTAAAATTAATCACAATCCTCATATAGATACATTGCTGACATATTTTTCATGAGCTCCCATTCTCCTTTCACAAGCCTAATTTTCTTTTATAAAATTATAGTAACATGAAAACATATTTAAACATTGTAACACAACTTTCTGGTGCTTGCTCAGATTCTCATAATAATCTCAATCTGGCCTTGAAAAAATAAAATTAAAATAGGCAGCTTTATTTGGTAAACTATCAAATTATACCTGTTCTACGTATACCATGGAACATACTATACTCATTTCTACTGATCAGTGTTCAAGCAAGCAAAAGAATTTCATTCATATCATTTGGAAGTGTCTTAATCATTTGCCAAATAAGCCTTGCCTTAACGTCAGCAGAAGAGCCATAAAGAGATTTACAACTTTGAAATAGACCGGAGTGTGGCCCATCTACTTTAGTAATACAGAACCAGTTAAGAACCAGGCTTCCTCCAACCCACTTTCCATCCTTAAAAAAAAATACATCGGACTAAATTATCAAGTTCAGATTCATTTTATAAATGATGGTTATGTCCAACTTGCCATTATTTCTACTTAAAATCTTATGAATGAATAAGGAAATATATTTTTGCAAGGTAAGTAGAAATATTTTGAAGATGACTTAGCCTCTCATCATAACCAAAGTGTGGGGAAGAGTAAAATAAGTTAATATATCACCAAGCACAGGAGGAGATGCTAAGTCAAATTAATGTAGATCAAGTAATTTTAAGGAACTTTCTTTTAACTCATAATGTTTGGAAAATATGTGGCCAGAAACAGTCCTTCCTCTTTCCCCATTTATCTACATATTGAGACCTGTTAAAATGTCATGAGCTGGAAAATCTGGTTTCTAAAATAATTTTAAATTCTTAAATTGAGAATTAATAGGCAGTTTGCTTTGATAACTCTTTTAAAATGTACATTGTCTATTACAACTGTGATTTAACATTAGTGGATTTATGAATGCATATGTTAGATGATGTCTACATTGCGTGAGTTTCAGCTAAATGATTGCTAGAAAATAATAAATTAGCAATATTTACTCAGTTTCTATGCTTTTCTACCCAGTAATATCATGTTAAAGATAATAATGAGATAAAAATTATTGAACAATTTTTAAATAGTAGGCACCATGTTAAGAACACCACTTGATTATCTCATTTAATGTTCAAAACATCCTTTTTACAAATTTTAAAAACTGACATAAAGAATTTGTTAAATGGAAGCCAACTCATACATTAAGAAATAGGTACAGGATTTACACTCTTATTCTAATCTTTGCATCTTTATTAGGTCAGGGTCCTCCAGAGAAACAGATAGAATAGAGGAGGGAGGGAGGGAGAAAGAGAGAGAGAGAAAGAGAAAGAGTTAAGGAATTTCTGTGGTGTAGTACTGATACACAATTCCTCTTCAGAGAATCTCAGTGTTGCTCTTAAGTTCTTGAAATGATCCATCACTTTATGAAGAGTAATCTGATTTGCTTTAAGTCAACTGATTATAAATGTTAATCACATCTAAACAATACCCTCACAGCAATATCTAGACTTGTGTTTGACAAAATTGGGTACCGTAGTCTTGCCAAGTTTAAACATGAAATAAACTTTCAGAGCATGGTAGAATAATGGTAGTACTGGACATAATAGTTGTGAAACTCAGATACCAAAAGTCTGCCTGGGGTCAAAGTGAGATCACATGATAGATCATCTTTCTTTGAACGGTAGTTATGGAAATGAAGAAAGCACATCTAGAAGAACATTGAAAAGTATAATGCACCCTATTTATTTAATGAAATTCTGTATATTACCTATATTAATTAAAGTTATAGAGGAAAACTTCTCTGACAAATGAGGATTTTTTTTTTTAAGTAATCTATATGCCCAAAGTGGGGTTTGAACTCAGGACCCCAAGATCAAGAGTCATATGCTGTACCAACTGAGCCAGCCAGGTGCTCCCAAATTAGGATAGTTTAACAGAGATAGTATCACAAGACATGAATATAAAATTTAAAAGGAAAGAAAGGAGGAAGGGAGAGGGAGAAAGATTTGCCACAGCTCTGCTTAGAAGGATGACTCTTGTCAAACACTTTATATATGATTCAGTTTATAACAATATTATTTGCATGCAGCATTTTGAGACTACAGATATTATATAAAATTGTATGTGTACGTATACATATTTATGATATGTAGAGATTATGAGAATATTTATAAATCATTCATTTCATTTTATATCAGCTAATTTACATAATTTTTATTTCTTTCAGCTATGTGATTTTGTAAGTGTCACCCTTTTAAATTACTTCTTTTTAGGTTCAAATCTTCAGTTATTTTTATAATGGAATGATGAATTGCCTTTCCTGTTATTTTTCTATATCCATTTACTCCTTTCTCATGAAATCAACCTGTTGACTATTATAAATTTATTATATCAAAAAGAATCTTACTATCCATGAATTTTTGGTGTGTTTATTGACTTATGGATCCCAATAATTTAGAACAGAATGGGACACGTGGTAGAAGCATCTTAACTATATTAATAAATTAGATTAATGACAAAAACAGAGTGATTTTAGAACCCACCGTTACTTTTTTAAAGATCTTATTTTTTATTTGTTTGAGAGAGAGTGCATGAGCAGGTGGAGCCTCAGAGGGAGAGAGAATCTTAAGCTCTCAAGTGACGTGGGACTTGAACTCAACAACCCTGTGATCATGACCTGAGCCAAAACCAAGAGTCAGAGACTCAACCAACTGAGCTACCCAGGCACCTTCCCACCATTATTCTTTATACCCCTTTACAAAAGATACATGTATTACATTATAATGTAATATTCTATGCAAAGTTTGTAAGGTAACTATAAAATTACTCATTAATTATTAATATTCTATTTATATATTAATATATATTAGCATTAATATGTTACCTTAGAATGGGGCTAGATACATGGTGTCACATATTTAATTCAATAACAAATCTCAATAGAAATTACATTGAAATGGGGTGCCTGGGTGGCTCAGTCAGTTAAGCATCTGCCTTCAGCTCAGGTCATGATCCCACAGTCCTGGGATCCAGCCCCGAATTGGGCTCCCTGTTCAGCAGAGAGCCTGCTTCTCCCTCTCCCTCTGCTGTTCCCCCCTGCTTGTGCTCTCTCTCTCTCTCTTTGGCAAATAAATAAATAAAATCTTAAAAAAAAAAAGAAAAAGAAATGATATTGAAATAAGGAACATTTTTAAATGAACTGAAATGTTAACTTCCCTTAAAATGTGTTTGATTATCTTTGATTATGAATTGATTTCCTATTAATATATGTGGCAACAATGCAATTTAACAATTTTAATAAATCCAATTTTGTTCTGTAGAAAATAATTCTTACATTATAATAATACACAATTCCATTCGTGCTGCAATCATCATAAAATTTGTAATTTTTAAAAACCAATAATCCTTGGAGCATCTGAGTGGTGCAGTTGGTTGAGTTCCTTAGTTTCTTTTTTTTTTTTTATTTTAATGTTTTTTTATTTTATTATGTTAGTCACCATACAGTACATCCCTGGTTTCTGATGCAAAGTTCGATGATCCATTATTTGCGTATAACACCCAGTGCACCATGCAATACCTGCCCTCCTTACTACCCATCACCAGTCTATCCCATTCCCTCACTCCCCTCCCCTCTGAAGCCCTCAGTTTGTTTCAGCTGGGGTCATGGTCTCAGGGTTGTGGGATCAAGCCCCAGAGTGGGGCTTCATGCTCATTGTGGAATTTGCTTGGGACTTTCTCTCCGTCTCCTTCTGCCACTCTGTCCCGTGATTGGGCTCGCTCTCTCTTTCTCAAATAAATAAATAAATCTATAAGAAAACACCCACAATAATCCCTACTGCTGACCAAAGAGTTAATTTAAGCTTCATCTTTTTTATGTTTAACACCTTTCCTTGCATTAAGTTGCTAACTTTACATTTCTTTTATGTCATTCATAGCCATGAATGTATCTGAAAGAGACTTGTCCTTTGATAGGCTGTTTACTCTTTATTTTAATATTCTGCTGGATAAAGAATCATCTTTTTGATAGCATTTTTGAAAAGTGTCATTTAAAAAAGTGACATTTGGAGAATTACTGTAGTTGACTAAGGAATATTAATATATCACCATTGTTTACATATATTATATCTGTGTTCTAATTGCACTATTTTACCCTTGTGCAATACTTGAAAAGGTCAACTTTATTCAATTGATTCAATTTTAGGAAACAATGACAGGTTGCATCTCGAATGTTTCTAGGCAATAGTAAATGACACCTTCATATAGCAGAGATACAATAAAAGACTGTGACAAGACAGCTGGCATACTATCCTATGCTAAAACAGTCCTTGACCTCTGACCTGTTCTGTTAGTAGCCAGATGGTCTGGGATTTGTTTGTCAGTGTGTGATACCAGATATGGGCCAACAAGGAATATGAGGTTAGATCAGTCACAATTCTTTATAAATTCCATTGACCCAAATTAGAAAAAAAAAAAAAAAAAGGCTTCTTTCGTCAGCAAAATGCTTGTCTAAATCTACCTAAAGATAATGAAGCCAATTGTTAAATGTATTACCTTCTGGTATATTCTTTGCTTCCAAGGGAATATAACATCTTTTGTTGTTATGGTTGTTTTACTGATAATGGCTTAGTCTCTTGGCACATATGCACATTCTATCAGTAGATAGGTTTTTAGGAGTTTCCACTTATTATCCTTGGTCCCTCAAGGATTTGATATCGAATTTTCTTGGTTTTCAAAGTAATAATTATTATGATTGTCACCTTAATAAAAATCACATCTACATGTGGTTAAATTAGCAGGTGTATTTGTGAATAATTTCATTCACTAGATGGAGACAATTTGACCCTTATTAATATATTCAAATTTACATTAAAAGATTATTTGAAGGGGCGCCTGGGTGGCGCAGTCACTAAGTGTCTGCCTTTGGGCTCCCTGCCCAGCGGGAAGCCTGCTTCTCCCTCTCCCACTCCCCCTGCTTGTGTTCCCTCTCTCCCTGTCTCTCTCTCTTTCTCTCTCTGTCAAATAAATAAATAAAATCTTTAAAAAATAAAGATTATTTGAAAGAAAAAGAAAGACACAGAAAAAGAAGACACTAAAGGGTTTGCAGACATACTTTCCAATTTCAAAATGTTTGAAAATGATTTTACTGACACTGTTACAGTGGCGCAAACTACAGTAATACAAAAATCAGGATATTGTCACAAATGGCAGAATGTTCTTTTTTAAGGCTGAGTGATATTTCATTGTATGTGTATACCACATTTTCTTTATCTTTTCATTTATTAATAGACACGTGAGTTGTTTCCATATCTTGGTAGTGCAAAAAAATAAAATGAACATGGGGGTGCAGATAACTCTTCAAGAACCCAGTTCTTTTGGGTATATACTCAGAAGTTCTATTTTTAATTTTTTGAAGAACCACCATATTTTTTCGTACAGCTGCTGCACCAGTTTACATTTCATCACATTCTAATTTCTTCACATTCTCACCAGTACAGTAGCCTTTCTAACAGGTATAGGTAGTATTTCATTATGGTTTTGATCTGCATTTTCCTGATAATTAGTGATAATGAGCATCTACTCATATATCTATTGGCCATTCATATGTCTTCTTTGGAGATACGTCCTTTGCTGCTTTTTAATCAGGTTATTTGTTTTTTCTACTATTGAGTTGTATGAGTTCCTTATATATTTTTTATATTAATCCCTTATCAGATATATAGTTTGCAAATATTTTCTCCCATTCTGCGGGTTGCCTTTTTACTCTTTTGATTTTTTCCTTTGCTGTGCAAAAGCTTTTTAGTTTGATACAGTTTCCACTTGTCTAAGTTTGGTTTTATTGCTTGTGCTTTTGGTGTCATAGCCAAGAGATCATTTTTCAAACCAACATTCCCTATGTTTTCTTGTAGAAATTTTATAGTTTCAGATCTTACATTTAAATCTTTAATCCATTTTGAGTTTGATTTTTGTATATGGTATAAGATAGAGGTCCAGTTTCAACCTTTGCAAGTAGCTGTCCAGGTTTCCAACACCATTTATTGAAGAGACTATTTTGTTTCATTTTTTCTTTCTCTGAATTGTTTTGACTACTGTCTTTTGTGGTTCCATAAAAATTTTACAATTATTTTTTCTGTTTCTGTGAAAAATACCCTTGGGATTTTGATAGGGGTTGCATTGAATCTGTAGATTACTTTAGGTAATATAGACAATTTAATAATACAAATTCTTCCAATCCATAAGCATGGAATATCTTTCTATTTATTTCTGTGTCCAATTTATTTCATTATTGTCTTATAGTTTTTAGTGTACAGATCTTTCAATCCTTGGTCAAGTTCATTCCTATTTTATTGTTTTTGATTCTATTATAAATGAGATTGTTTTCTTAATTTCTTTTGTGATAGTTCATTGTTGGTGTACAGAAATACAAGTGATTTTCTGTATACTGATTTTGTATCCTGCAACATTAATGCAATCATTTATTAGTTTTAATAATTTTTGGTGAACTTCTTAGGGCTTTTGCTATATAATGTCATCTGCAAATAGAGACAGTTTTACTTCTTCCTTTCTGGTTAGGATGTCTTTTTTTCCCCTGCCTAATTCCTCTTGCTAGGACTTACAATAATACTATGTTGAATAAAAGTGGCAAGAGCAGGCATCCTGTCTTATGCCTCATCTTAAAGGGAAAGCTTTCAGATTTTCATGATTGAGTCTGATGTTAGCTGTGGGCTTTTTATATATGGCCTTTACTATGAATAGGTACATTTTCTCTATACCCAGCTGGCTGAGAGCTTTTTTCATGAAAGGATGTTAACTTTGTTAAATGCTGTTTTTGCATCTATTGAGATAATCATATGACTTTTATTCCTCATTTTGTTAAAGTGGTGTATCACATTGATGGATTTGTGGATATTGAACCAACTTTGCATTCTTAGGATAAACTCCACTTTTTTTTTTTTGTTTTAAAGATTTTATTTATTTTGATATATAAATACATATATAGAGAGAGAGCACAAGTAGGCAGAGTGGCAGACAGAGGGAGAGGAGACACAGGCTCCCTGCTGAGCAGAGAGCCCGATGCCTGGCTCCATCCCAGGACCCTGGGATCATGACCTGAGCCGAAGGCGGATGTTTAATCAACTGAGCCACCCAGGTGCCTGATTAAATTCCCCTTTGATCTTGGTGTATGATCATTTTACTGCACTGCTGAATTTGGTTTGCTGAAATTTTGCTGAGGGTTTTTGTATCATATTTATTATTAAGGATATCAGCCTCTAGTTTTCTTTTCTTATACGGTCCTTGTCTAGTTTTGGTATCAGTGTAATGCTAGCCCCATAAAATGAGTTTGGAAGTATTTCTTCCTCTTCTTAATTTGGAAGAGTTTGAGAAGAATTGATAATAATTCTCCTTTAAATGTTTGGTAGAATTCACCAGTGAAGCTATAAGGTCTTGAACATTTTTTGTTGAGAGGTTTTTGATTAGTGATTCAATCTCCCTACTCATTGTTCTGTTGAGATTTTCCCTTTCTTCATGATTCATTCTTGTTAGGTTGTATGTTTCTAAGAATTTCTCCATTTCTTCTGGGTTATCCAATTTGTTGGCACATAATTGTTCATAGTAGTCACTTATAATCCTTTGTGCTTTTGTGGTATCAGTTGTAATGTCTCTTTTTCATTTCTGACTTTGCGTTTTGTTTGTTCTTTTTTTTTTTTTTTTTTTTAGTTTCTTGATGTGACAATTTAGGTTGTTTATATGAGATCCTTTTTTCTTGTTGTGTGCATTTATTGCTATAAACTTTTCTCTTAGAACTGCTTTTAATGCATCCCATAAGTTTTTGGCATACGTATTTCCATTTTCTTTTGTCTCAAAATATTTTTTGATTTCTCTTTTGATTTCTTGTCTAATCCATTGGTTATTCAGGAACATGTTGTTTAATTTCCACATATCTAAATTTTCCAGTTTTCTTCTTATAATTGATATCTAGCTTTGTCCATTGTGGCTGAAAAAAATACTTGATGTGATTTCAATAATTTTAAATTTAGTAAGATTTGTTTTGTGGCCTATCATATGATCTATCCCAGAAAATGATCTGTGTGAAGTTGAGAAGAATGTGTATTCTGCTTTTTTTGGATGGAATGTTCTATAAATGCTTGTGAAATCTTTCTGGTCTAAGGTGTGGTTTAAGTCCAATGTGTCCTTATTGATTTTCTGTCTGGATGATCCATGCATTGAAAAAAGTGGGGAATTGAAGCCCTCTGTTATTGTATTGTTGTCTATTGCTCCCTTTAAGTCTTTTAATATTTGCTTTATATCTTAGGTGCCATTAGTTTAGGTGCATAAATATTTCCAAAGTTTACATACCCTTGTTGGATTGATTCCCCTATCATTATTTAAGGATTTGTCTCTTATAACTGTCATCGTCTTAAAGTATATTTTGTCTGATATAAGTAGAGTTATCTCAGCTTTATTTTAACTTCGATTGCATCCAATATCTTTTTTTCACCCTAAACTTTCAATCTCCTTAAAGCTGAAGTTAGTTTCTTGTAGGCTACCTATGGTTGCATCTTGTTTTCTCATCCATTCTATATCTTTCATTGGAGAATTAATCCATTTACATTTAAAGTAATTATTGTTAGGTATAGACTTACTGTTGCCATTTTGTTAATTGTTTTCTGGCTATTTTATAATTCCTTTATTCTTTTCTTCTTCTCTTGCTCTCTTCCTTTATGATTTGATGGGTGTCTGTAGTGATATGCTTAGATTCCTTTCTCTTTCTCTTTTCTTGATCTATTGGCATTTGCTTTTTGGTTACCATGATTCTTACATGAAACATCTTAGAGTGATGACAGTTTATTTTAAGATGATAACTTAATTCCGAATGCAGTCTAAAGCACTACATTCTTTATTCTACCCTGCCATATTTTATGTTTTAAGAAAGTTTCAGCCATTATTTCTTCAAATAAGCTTTTTACCCTTTTCTCTCTCTCTTCTCCTTCTGAGACCTCTATTATGTAGATATTGGTCTGCTTGATGTTGTTCCATCCCAAGCTATCTTCACTCTTTTTCATTCTTTTTTCTTTTTGATCTTATAATTGGATGCATTCCCCTACCCTATTTTTAAGTTTGTTGATCTTTTCTCTGCTTCATCTAGTCTGCTATTGGACCCCTCTATTGACTTCTCAGTTCAGTTAGTATTTTTTTAGCTCTGTGATTTCTGTTTGGAATTTTCTTATATTTTCTATCTCTTTGTTTAAATTCTCAACTTGTTCATTCATTGTTATTTTTTCTGTTTTTTTTTCCCCTTATTCTTTCATTCATAATATATTCTGCTGTTTCTTCATTTTCCTTGATTCTCTGGAAATGATTTCTTGATTTTCTGGATTTCTTTCAGAAGGAATAATGATTATATGTAGCTGTTGATTCAGTGTGCCCATGGGAGTAAGTGAGTTTAGGAGGCTCCTATGTTGCCATCTTGGACCAGAACTTCTGATTTTATATTTTTATTTAATATCACTTATTTTTATTTAAGACTAGTTATCTTATAATATGATGGGGAAAACTTCTAGCCAAGATGAAATAAGAGGCTCTGAATTTGTCCTTCTGGCTGAAATATTTTTTAAAAGCAGACTAAATATGTAAAACAATGGTTTTCAAGATATTGAACATTGGAATTGGAAGAATAGTGTTCCCTGACAGATGGAAATCAAACGTGGCAAGTTGTAAAATTGTTGTAGTTTATTACCCTAAGAGAGTTTTCATGCCATAGAGAACACAAGGAGAAACTGGGTAGAAGTTGGTGATTTCTGAGTTGAGAGTATGGAGCTGGGAGTCCAGGAAGTCTGAAATGGCTAAATTTTGCAGGACAGTATACCAGTCTAGACAGAGATGCACAAAGAGAAAGCTCTGAAGATATACAGAGGATCCTAATCAGTCTTCAACTGAATATTGGTCAACCCACACCTATGAGGAAACTACTAAGGGCTATAGGGAAAGCTCAAGGACACCTAACTGCATAACAAGAATAATGCCCAAAGTTTATATCTGTTCATGTTCCTGTTCCCACAAGCCATAGTAGAAAACATAATTCATGGCACACAGAATAGTTTACCCAGAAGTATGTTGTCTCAAGAGTGAGGCACAGTTAGCTCTAAAATAAATACTTCTCTAGTTCCTTTAGACAAAACTTGAAAGCAAAATCAGAAGTTTTAAGCTGTTATCAATTAACTGCATCCTAGAACAAATCTCAAGAATATGCATAGACAAATTATAGATACAGAATATGCATAAAGGAAATATGGATACAAAATATCTGTCACCCAATGTGCTCATATTGTGTGACAACTGATCAAATAATTACCTGAATTGCAAAGTGGCATAAAATGTGATCCGTTATGAGGGGAAAAATCAATCAGTAGAGAGTAACTCTGAAATAACACATACAATAGTAGTAGAAAAAAAATGGCATTCAGTTAGCTATTATGACCGTATTTCTTATATTCAACAAGGTACAGGAAAGACTAAACAGATTAAATAAAAACAAAAGATTTATAGTCACATGAAACTTCTGGAGATGAAAATAAGAGTCTGTGATGAAAGACACTATGGGGAAACAAGTAAGTATTAAAAAATAGAGGGAAAATTAGTGAAACTGAAGATGTAGCAATAGAATGTATGTGAAGACAGGAGAAATGTACGTGAAGGGGGAGAAAAGAGAAAGAAGAGAGCATCAGATAACTGTAAGACAACTTTAAACATCCTAGCTTACATATAAAGTGGGCCCAAAAGAGGGGGAGACCAGGAAATATTTGAGGAAATAAGGTCAAAATTTTTCTAAAATTCATGAAAACTACTAACCCACAGCTCTAAGAAAGTGAAACAATACCAAGGAATAAGAACATGAAATATGAAGGCAACTAAACAAAGACACACACTATAATAAAACTGCTTAAAACTAGAGAAAAAGAACAGTTGGATGGAATGAATTTTTTAAATCTCCTTTTTATACTGTTAGCTTTTATCATGAGATATTTACATTATGAAAAGAATGATCTTTTATATGTGGTTAAATATGATAGACAACTCACAATAATTTATGATTATCTCTCTTTTCTGAGCACTTTTCAGATGCTCAGAACTAATTAACACCTCCTTTTCAATGAAGCACACAGTAAAATAAGCTCTAATAAGCTATAATTGGCCCTAAGTGCCTGTGTCAGCTCACTGTGGGAGTTCATGGTTTGAGAGGCATGGTTTGAGTTCATGCCCCTGACTAAGACTTGATGTGCTAACCAGTTGTGCTTTTTGTTAATGTGCACAAAAATCACCAAGCTGCCAGTTATCATGATAAGTGGGAAAAGTAGGAAACTATATGTTGGGTATGCGAATTATGTGTGCAAAATAGAGGCTGAGCCATTCTGCCGAGAAAGTATACATAGGAGACTAAAACCTTTTACCACAGTGTTCCAAGAAAAAGGTTTGATGAACACAGAGTTGACTCAACATATTTTTGGACTTTACCACCCACATCATGAAGGTGATGTCCATAACCAAATGAAAATCTTATGACAAAATTGAGCAAAGGAAGCACCAGCTCTTCCTTCAAGTTTGGTAGTTAATGTAAAGTAACTGGACCTGAAGATGATGATTTAATGCCTGAAGCTATAGAAAGAATGTTAATGAATCACTCTTTGATGTATGGTTTTTCATTTATACGGAATGCATGTTCTTCTAAACTAATTTCACTCATTTTTAATCTCGAGAAATCTTTGGAATATACAAAAACTAAAGCAGCTCCTAGGAAAAAGCATAAAAATGTTATTTATATTAAACCTGCGGTCAAACAAAATGTTTTTATTTTACAGACAGAAACATAAGAAAGGAATAAGCATTAAAAAGTATTTGACAATGGGGGTGCCTGCGTGGCTTAGTTGGTTAAGTGTCTGACTTCAGGTCAAGTCATGATCTCAGGGTCCCAGGATCGAGCCCCAAGTTGGGCTCCCCACTCAATGGGGAGTCTGCTTCTCCCTCCCCCTCTCCCTCTGCCCCTGCTCCTGATCATGCTCATACTTTATCTCTCTCTCAAATAAAAAAATAAAATCTTTAAAATCAAGGCAGCTGACAGTGGTACAATAAAGGCTTTAACTATAACAAGTAAGATGGTTTGTAAATTTATTGCAAAAGTATAAAATCCAAAATGATTTTGAATCAATAAGACCATAATAGAAACACATTTATATTCTTATGATAGAAGCTATTTTGAAGGACTGATCATTTGTATAAATTGTAGTATTGTTTTGTAATATCTGTGACATTATTGATTTATCAAATATAATAGCCATATATCAAATATAATTCTTTAAAAATCCTATATCGATTGTGCTTCTGTGATGATAATGTATTTTTAGTTTGTTGGTCACTTTTTTTCTCATCCTGGACTTCCACAGTAGTTTCCTGGATGTTCAAAAATATTCAGTTGCATATCTAACTTAAATATTTTAAATTTAAATGCATATAATTAATGATTTTAAGCAGATTTTGTTATATCTGTGTTTCTGTTTCTATGCTTATATGTATGAAAGAGTGACTTGTCATGGGTCTTAATTATGGAAAATTTACTTTTGAAATTTTTGTTCATGCTTTTTATCTAATCTGGGCTCCACAAAAAATCACCATCTTGTTATACGTTATTATGGAGGAATTTGGGTATCTTCCATCATAGATCATGACATTTTTTTTTTTAATTCCAGACTTACATTAGGATTAAGTTTGAAGTCCTGATTTCTTAGGAGATATTTTTTTCTATTCAGGCCTTGGCTGTGACATACTTACATAATCTCCCACTGGAGGTAATAGGCCAAGTTTTTCAGACCTCCTTTCACTAAGGATTCTGAATTTATTGGTCTCAGGTCATGAGAGCTTGAAATATGTTATCTTTCCCTACATGGACACTAAAACCCAAACTTTTAGCTTGAAATAATTTTTTCAGACTTGGATTTCTTCTGAAATAACAGATTTATTCTCATAACACAGTGGTTATAAAGTAGAAATATAGAGAAAATGATCATTTTTACAAGAACTGGTTTTCTTCATTTCAGGATTAAACTTAAATTGTTTTCAACATTTGTTTTCCATGGGTTATATTTTCAGTAATAATTCTGTATATCTCCCTTTTGCTACCTATTTTTCTGTTTTTGTTAGATTTTAATAAAGAAAATTCTATCCAAACTCAGTCCAAGTGGAAAATTTGATTAATTTAAAAATTGTGCAAAAACAATGTAATTAGAGACCTAGACAGTTTCTAAATAGCTTTCAGTTCCCTCCCACACAACAGGACATAAACCAGAAAATCACTTTGACTTTGATTTATAGTCTAATCTTTCATCTAAGAATATTAAAATTTCATTGTTTCCAAAAGTCCAAATGTGGGAAATCACAAAATGTGATTATATATTATATGGGCAGAACTCAACTTATATCAATTTACACTTGTGGCACTAAACAAGTTATGTGTATATTATCAACTCATCATGTAAGTCAGTCTGAAGAATTCTTTGTGCCACAGGAAGGCTTTTCTCAGGTCCCTGACCCTTCTTTAAGCATTTTCTAAATTCTAAGATAATACAGATATAAGGCAGAAATATAAATACATGGAAAAATAAAGGATTGTTTGGAGTTAAGCTGAAGCATGCTAAGAGGGCAAGTTATCTGTTGTGGACAAATGTTTGTGTCTTTCCAAAGTTCCTGTTGAAAACCTACCAACCACTATGATGATATTAAGAGGTGGGACCTTTAGGGGCTAATTAGTATTCGAGGAGGTAATGAGAGTGGAGCCCTAGTGAATGAGATTAGTAACTTTATAAAAGTTACTAGAGATCTTCCTTCTTGTCTCTTTCTGCCATGTGAGAATTTGCGAAGTTGCCAGCATGCAACACAGAAGATGAGCATGTTACATATTATGTGTGTGTGTACATACACATATATATGAGAGAGAGAAATAAAACACTTTAAAATTTATATTACTGGGTATATAATTATATAGATGTTCATAAGTGTGTATGTGTGTGGGTATATTCTAGAAAGCATACTGAAATAGTAATTATATTAGTTTATTTATGGTCTAATAATAATGATTATGGTAATTATTTGACTGTTTTCATGTACTGAGCACTTACTTGCAATTTCTCTAAACTTTCTGAGTGTTATATAACTTAATCCTCAAAACAACCCCAAACCCTGAACACTGCTTACATGTTCTAACATAATTTGACCACTGAGTTTGTCTTCCAATTCATGCCATATGCCAATTCTCTGGGAGGCTAATGGATCTTCAGCTATAGGTTACCTCACTTGCACAAGCTCCTTCTAGTGTTGTTTGGGTCTCCAGCAATGCATATGAACAGTTTCATGTCTTTTAAAAAATAAAATTTGCAAAAGAGAGATATTTTAAGGGTATAAAATTAAGACTACTGTCTTTTCTTCTCTGACTTTCCCTCCAAACAACTTTCCCTCCTGCTGGTGATGTTGGAGTGGCTATGGGAATTTTTGGAATTTAGGAAGTTGACTTGAGAAATCTTGTCTGGTTGGGTTCAAAAATACCTCCAAATATAGTTAAGTTGTTACTGGTCATCCTCAGAAGGAATAACATCTAGGAGAACAATGTCCTGCTGTATATCAAATTGACTTACCTAGCACCATGACCCAAATGTGTAGCATCAGATTTTTTTGCAAAAAGAATAGATCTTCAGGATCTTGACATGAAAGTATATGGGTTATGCAGAGGGTGGAGAAGAAACAAAATTCTAAATGCATCTTAAGGCCAGCAGCACTACTCTGAGAACTTTTAAAAATCATTATATGTGCAAAATTTTTCATGGAAGATTTAATCCCATCAATGCCTAGTAAAAATGAGATTCTCTTTTCTCAGAATATTCTGAATAATGCAGCATTTATAACTATCAGTGCCACACAGGCATGTGGAGATTCTTCTGTTGTATTTTCATAAAATATTCGCTGTAGGGCATAAGCTGAGCAACATTACTGCAAATAACAAGATGTCTGTGTGCGAAGTCTCATCATTCACACATCCCAAAATATAGATTTGAATATTAGCATATTTGACTCACCAGTTCTCTTGATAGAATCTGGTAGTTCCAATAATACAGCAGGCTACGTCACTGCTCATGTGGTGAAAGTGACTTCAAGGGTACCAGTGATAAAACTCCAATAACTATCAATAAATCAAGGTATATAGTGTAAGAGGAATTTGATTACACAGCTCAGTATAAATGTGCTCAAAATTTTAAAGGCTGTTGATTATGTCTTCATGTTAATTTTTATATGTTCCATAATTATCATTTAAACCACATTTTGAATATGAATGGGAAGAATTATCCAAGTAGAAGCTAAAAGCATAAACAGGCAAAAAAAAAAAAAAAGTTATCAGAAACTTCAAAATATCAAAAGCCTCTTTTTATAAAGCAATGGAACCAAAAACTCTCACGGTCAATATCATAAAAGGGAAAACATCATGATAGCCAAAAACCATGGATAATGAAACAATAATTAACAAGCAGAAAAACAAATGGTCAGGATGCACCCAAACTGGAAAATTATAAGCAGAATGAAGATTAAAATTAATGATGAGACAGGAATTAATTGGCTGATCAAAAGCGTACACGTGAAGGTCAGGAGCAATTTAATTCTATGTATCCTTTGAGAAGAACAAGAATTCTTTTATTTTGGCCATTTAAAAAAAGCAATGATTTCATGGAAAACATGTATTTTCAAAATACTATCCCATTTATATCTACAGAGAACCAAACCAAACAGATATATTTAAACACATGATTTTTAATAAGAATAGTCAAATAGATCAGATCATCAGTAGCATTTTTTTCCAAAACCAGGGTTTGAATATACTCTTTGGTTGGTAATTTTTTTTCAGCAAGAAAGCTATTACTTATATTTGATGGGCTTACAGACTGGATAAATATATGAAAAATTATAAAATGTTTTGAGGGTGCCACAGAGCACAAAGCTATGTTATTTGTGTTATGGGAAAAAAGTATCTGTGGTATTATGTTTTTAAAATCTATAACGGGTTTCTGGGTGGCTCAGTTGGTTAAGCCTCTGCCTTTGGCTCAGGTCATGATCCCCAGTCCTAGGATCCACCCTCATCTCAGCGGGGTCCCTGCTGAGCAGGGAGCCTGCTTCTCCCTCACCCTCTGCCCCTCCCCACCACTCATGCTCTCTCTCTCTCGAATAAATAAATAAAATCTTTAAAAAGTATATAACATTTTTCATTTTTATTCTAATTAAATATTCACTTTCTTATGTAATTTGCTCTTATAATTTTTTTTCACAATTCTTAAGAGAATTGCCCCAAATTATTTCATTGTTGTGCCTCATCAAATCTGGGTCTGCCATTTCTCAATTCTTACCATGCTTACCATCCTTGATCACTCTTATCAAGCTGCTAGTTTTCTTGATCTTTCTCATACATGAGAATCAGAGTTCCAGATCAGGAAATTTACACTTGCTGTTTCCCTTTCTCCCCCACTAAACTAGTTTTCTCATGGTTGCATGGACAAATCACAGCCCACTTTGTCTAGAGATCGGTTCAAGCATCACCTCCTCAGTGAGGCTTTCTCTGACTGTCCAACCAAAAAGTAGTTTCCATAACTTTCTTTTTCTTTTCTTTGTATTATTTTTCTTCATAATACAATTATTATTTGACCTATTACATCATAATCTGTTAATTTTCTTTTTAGGACTAGTAAAATATAAATTCTATAGGATTGTATATGTTTTGTTCACTCTGTGACCTTATAGCAGTGCTTGGCACATAGTCACTACTCAATAAACATTTGTTGAACAAATGATTGAACACATTATTACATACCGTTGTAAAAATCAGAAACTAAAGGTTAGATATAGAGCAACCCTATAATTTTTTAATCTGTTAGTCTTATTTCCCTCTGCTTTATTTTTTTGTTATTAAACTATATTTGTCATAAAATGTATTAGTCTCAGGCAAACAACGTATTGGTTTGGCAATTCTATATATGACTCAGCGCTCACCACCATCTGCCACCATACAAGTTTATTACAGTATTATTGACTATATTCCCTATGCTGTACTTTTCATCTCCATGACTTATTTATCTTATAAGTAGAAGTTTATACCTCTTAATCCTCTTAATCTATTTTTTCTATCTCCCTACCCATCACCCCTTGGGGAACCATCAGTTTATTCTCTGTATTTAAGAGTCATTCTTTCTTATTTCTCTGTTTGTTGTTCATTTGTTTTATTTTTTTAGATTGCACATGTAAGTAGATCATATGGGATTGTCTTTTTCTGTCAACTTATTTCACTTAGCATAATACTCCCTAGATCCTCCATGTTATCACAAATGGAAAGCTCTCGTCCTTTTTTAAGGCTGAGTAATATTCCATTATAGATATACCACATTTTCTTTATCCATTCATCTATCGATGGACATTTGGGCTACTTCCATATCTTGGCTATTGTAAATAATGTTACAATAAAAATAGGGATGAATTATATATTTCAAATTAGTGTTTTCACTTCCTTTGGGTAAATACCCATTAGTAGAATTACTGGATCATATGGTGTTTCTATTTTGAATTTTTTGAGGAATCTATATACTGTTTTCCACAGTAGTTATACCAATTAACATTCCCACCAACAGTGTATGCGTGTTTTTTTTTCTTCCACATCTCACTAATACTTTTTATTTCTTGTTTTCAGCCATTCTGACAGGTGTGAAGAAATATCTCATTGTGGTTTTGATATGCATTTCCCTGATGATGAGTGATTTTTCAAATGTGTCTGTTGGCTAACTGTCTGTCTTCTTTGGAAAAATGTCTCTTAAGGTTTTCTGCCCAGTTTTTGATTGGATTATTTGTATTTTGAGTGCTAAGTTGTATAAGCTCTTTATATATTTTGGATATTAACCCATTATCAGATATATCATTTGTAAATATATTCTCACATTGAGCAGGTTGCTTTTCTGGTTTGCTAATGGTTTCCTTTGCTGTGCAAAAGCTTTTTATTTTGGTGTAGGCCCAATAGTTTATTTCCCTCACACAACTTATAATTTAAAAAGCCGTTAAGGGGTGCCTGGGTGGCTTAGTGGGTTAAGAATCCAGCTCTTGGTTTTGGCTAGGTCATTATCTCAGGGTCGTGAGATTGAGCCCCATGTCAGACTCTCCACTCAGCACAGTCTGCTTAAGTCTGCCTTCTCTCCCTCTCCTTCTGCCCCTCCCCCTTAGATTTTATTTTCTTTGAGAGAGAGGGAGAGAGCAATAGAGAGCACAAGCTGGGGAGGGGCAAAGGGAGAGGGAGAAGCAGGCTCCCCACTGATCAGGGAGCCCAAAAGGGGGCTCGATCCCAGGACCCTGTGATCATAACCTGGCTGAAGGCAGACACTTAACTGACTGAGCCATCCAGGCGCCCCATACATAAAATCTTAAAAAAAGAAAAAAAAAAAAGGTGCTAAGTGATAGAGCTAAAATTCAAAGCAGATTATTTTTTGGACTCTTAAGATCAGTTTGTAGCCACAAAACATCTTTTTACCTTAAAAAATCCTTTAAAAATAGGCTCAACTTTGAAAGTGAAATACATATAGTTACTAAGTTTTTAAGGCTGACATTTAATGTTCAGGATTTCACAGTGCAATAAAATATTAAAAGATGAAAAAGTAATTTTAAATAAAAGTTATTTTAGGCTTTCAAGGGAAAGCATGATATCAGAGTGCAGTAGGGACATTCATTGCTAAACAACCTGTAAGAAAAGCCTTGACATCTTAATTTACAAAAGCAACTATTTAAAAAGGCACAATAATTATAATGTCAAAAGTAATACACAATCTGCCACAGAGGAAATATATTGAGTGAATGAACATATGTGAAAGTTTTAATTGTCTTATTAATTAAGGAAGTGTAAGATTATAATGCTATATAAAGTGTTTAACCCATTAAATTAGCAATTCATTATCTAAAACATAAAAATCGTATTTCCATGAACTGCTGGTGCCCATGTAATAGAATTGGTAATATGAACTATCTTTGATCTAGTTAATCTGATTCATGAAATAAATCATGGAAAAGAATTATCAAAGCTGTTCATGAAGAAAATGCACATTTTGATAAATAGTATATTAGTAAAAAACTAGGAAAAAAATAAAAGTTAGAGTCATCTTAGAAAATTAGTGAAGTTATCATATAGCCAAATGAGTGTTCCAAAGACATCAAGCTGCAAAATTTGCTTTAAATTTATTGTTGCACTTGCAGGGACTTGACACAAAGCAGAAGCAAATACTTTTTGAAAGAACCCAGGCTCAACCTGGACTTCAAAGTGTCCCCACAAATAAAGTTTCAGGAAAAAATGAGATCAAATTTTAAATAAAAAATATATATATACCTCATACATAAACAAGGCACTGTCTGTGACATTCAATAGGACACACCAGGAAAATACCAGGTATTGAAAAATCTGACACAAGATATTGAATAAATACCTTATCATGTCTGGGGCACCTGAGTAGCTCAGTTGGTTAAGTGTCTGACTCTTGATTTCAGCTCATGTCATGATCTCAGGGTCATGGTTTCAAGCCCCACATTGGGCTCTGATTTCAGGGCAGAGTCTGCTTGAGATTCTCTCTTTCACCTCCCTCTGCTCCTCCCCCCAACTTGCATTGTCTGCATGATCTCTCTAAAAAAAAAAAAAAAAAAAAAAAAAAATTTTATATATATATATATATATATATATATATATATATATATATATATATATATAAATAATATGGTCATGTTTCAAAAAATAAAAGGGGTGCCTGGGTGCTTCAGTCGGTTGAGCATCTGACCCTTGACTTCAGCTCAGGTCATGATCTCAGGGTCATGGGATCAAGCCCCACATCGGGCTCCATGCTGGACGTGGAGCTTGCTTGCTGGCTTGGGATTCTCTTTCTCCCTCTCCCTCTGCCCTTTCCCTCTCCCTGACCTCACACTCTCTCTTTCTATAAATAATATAATAATAATAATAATAAAGAAGAAAGAAAGAAAGAAAGAAAGAAAGAAAGAAAGAAAGAAAGAAAGAAAAAAGAAAGGTGAATTTACAAACTGGAGATAATAAACTACCATATAATTTTGAAAAAAAAAACTACTATATTATATATAATAATATATATATTATTTGTATATATATTTTAAACAAAAACTAAATGGAATCAGCAACATACATTTTAAAAATGAAACTCTATATATGATACTATTTGTAATAATATCAAAATTATTAAATATCCAGGAGTAAATCTTATGAAAAATGTGCAAGACCTCTATATGGAAAACTCAGTATTATTGAATAATACTGGAGAAGAAATATGAATGGAGGTATATATATATCATTTCCCTAGATTAGAAGACTCAATTTTTAAAGTGCTATTTCTCTGCAAATTAACTTATTGATTCACTGAAGTCAAAATAAAGATTATAAGAGGTAGTTTAACAAGCTAAACCTGAAATGTATAAGGAAATACAAAGAATCAGTGACAGTCACGATGCTCCCGAAAGGTAAGCTAAGTTGGAGTTATTTTACGAGTTACCAGGAATACAGAGACACAGTGTGTAAGTTATTGTGATTATAGGGCTGAGAGTAGAAAGTATAGACCAGTGAATGAAGTGGAGTGTACAGAAACAGACCCACATATATTTAATCTCTAGATTTAAGGAAAATATATCATTGCAAACTAGAGGAAATATGATCTCCTCAAAACATGATGAGGGGTTAATTGCATACTTACGCTTATTAATATTCCAGGTTGAGTACAGATATAAATATTAGAGATAAAACCAGTAGCTTTCTGGAATTAAAATTAAGAATTCTTGCTCAAAGGGCATCAATAACAGTGTGAAAAAGGAAGCCAAAGAATGGAAGAATATATTTGTAATATGTATAAAGCATAAGGGGCTTCAACATAACAAAACAACAAAAGGACAGATAATGCATTAGAAAAATGGAAAGAAGACTAAATGGGCCTTTTGCAGAGGATATCCAAATGACTAATAAACATATGAAAATGTGACTTAATGTCATCATCAGGGAAATGCAAACTAAAACCACATGAGACCAACTACAAATGAGACTAGATGACAAATATTCTAAAGGCTGACTGACAATGCAAGTTTTCTCAAGTATGTGAAAGAGAAAAGAATTTTCAATAACTGCTAGGAAAGGATGTAAATTGGTATAATTACCAGTAGGAGAGTCTGTGTTGTGTGACTGGAGGTCTCAGTCCTTGGGTCCCCCACAAGAAGATTTATGTGGGGATCCATGCCCCATTAAAGACAGCCAGAAGGAAAGTAGCAAGCACAAAGCAGTTTATTAAAGTGAAAGTACAGTCCGCAGGTGGGAGAGTGTACAGGTTCTGCAAGGTGGAACTGGCCCCTAGGTTGTTTTGGGGTTGGATATTATTGGGTCTCTCTGAGCTGGGAGGAGCGGGGTCATACAGCGGAGGCTGCTTCCACTTATTTGAGGAACTCATCCCACAGGTTGGGATGGGGAGTTTTTGACCCTATAGGGTTGTACTGGAACCATCATGGGAGCCTTTCTCCACAGTGGGGAGGCTATCACCACAATGCAAATGCATTATAATGAGCTAGGGACTACCCTGGGCAGAGGTGGAAGAGGAGAACATATGTTCCACACTTGTAGCTTTCCTTTTTAAAAATTGTTATTTGTTTATTTGTTTGTTTATTTATTTATTTATAGCACGCGCATGAGCAGGGGGAGGGGCAGAAGGAGAGAATTTCAAGCAAACTCCATGCTGAGCTCAGAGCTTGACTTAGGGCTTAAACTCACGACCCCGAGATCACACCTAAGCTGAAATCAAGAATTGGATGCTTAAGTGACTGAGCCACCCAGGCCACCCTCCCTCCCGTCTGCACTTGTAGGTCTTCATCTATTTGCCCCAAGTGCTTGGAAGCCATGAGGTCAGGATGTTATGCCCATGTGCTTTCAATGTGTAGCTTATATCACTGTTTTTCCCTCCAGCTCATGTCTCTATCATTCTCCTCCAAGGACTTGGGACTCTGCCTCAGAGGGTTCCTCGCATCGTCTAGCTTCTACCTAACACAACGACTTCAGAAAATTATTTGTCAATATCTACTTTGTGCCCCAACAAGTCTTTGCTCCCAGATCTTTGCTCAAAAGGTATGTTTCCACATACAGCAAAAGATGAGTACAATGCTTATCTATAATACAGTAATTCTGAAAATAAATCCCATCAACATTAAAACTTGTTATAGGACAGGAAAATGATGGTGTACGCATACATGGGAAATACTGTATAGCAGTAAAAACAATAAACTACAAATACAAGCTAAAATGTGGATAAATCTCATAAATATTTTAAGTGAAAAATCTGGTAAAAATATTTTGTATGATTCAATTTTTTATACAATTTTAAAACAGTCATTTTGAAATAGTAAGATGGGAAAGGCAGGAAGAAAGTAAGAATATGGGAAAGGGAGAGGAAAGGGACTTCTTAGGCAAAGTTATGGTTTTTTAACCTAGTTGTTAGTTGCATCCTTTTATTCATTTTGTTTGAATAAATTATCCAGAAGGTAGCACATAACAGTAAAGATGTATATAAATAATTAAAAAACAATATTGACTAAAAACCAAGATTAATAATGCATTTATAGGTTAAAATAAGATTAACTGTAGATAAAAGTATCCAGATCTCAATTCTAATTTGTGGAAGGGACCAACAAACACGGGTCTAGATACCAGCTAGGTGTCCTAGAATTTAATTCATTTCTGACACTATCTACCCAGAGATAGCATCAGATCCCATAGGTTAAGGGTTCAGTCCTATAAGACTGCCTTCATTGCCCCTCACCCCCCACCAACTTCAGATACCAGTCACAAGCCCAATCAGCTATAGATTGGAAATTCCAACTTTCACCTTGGACTTCAGAAGCTAATCAGTCACAAGTCCAGGTAACAACTGGCTGGCTATGAATCAGAGGTCCCCATGGCCAGAGCTCTCCTCAGGTTTGATTAATTTGCCAAAGCAGCTCACAGAACTCAAAGAAAGGTTTTACTTGCTAGATCGCTGGCTTATTACAGAAGGGTATGACTGAGGAGCAGCCAGATGGAAGAGGTGCCTAGGGCAAGGCATGAGGAAAGGGTGCAGAGCTTCCAAGCCCTCTCCCAGGAGCACCACTCTCCTAGCATGTCCATGTGTTTAGCAACCCAGAAGCTCTCTGAAACCCTGTTCTTTTAGGTTTTTATGGAGGCTTCATTACATAGTCATGACTGATTAAATCATTAGCCATTTGCGCTTGATTCAACCTCCAAACTCTCCCCTCTGTAATGGTCAGATGGGCGGGACTGGAAGTACTCACCTTCTAATCATATGTTTGATTCTCTGGCAACCAGCCCTCCATCCGAGGCTGGTCCAAAAGTCACCTCATTAACATAACAAAAACACCTTTGTTGGGCTCATCACTTAGGAAATTACAAGGGTTTTAGGAACTCTGTGCCAGAAAAAGGGATGAAGACCAAATATATATTTCTTATTATAAATCAAAATATCACAGTAGATATGTTATAATATTGGCATTAATCTGGAAGGGTCAGTTACTTTTAAAGGGCTTCAGATAATTGTATGGTTAGAAAGAGGAAGAAGCTATTTATAGTTGGACTTGGCAGATTAATGTCTTACTTCTGGTTCACTGGGATAATCTAAGGGAATCTCGAGAAAAGATCTCTAGGCACATGGTTTCTAATAGAAATATCCTCAGGGGGAAACCGTTAGGGGAAGAGAGAAACACCTCAGTAAAAGCAGTGAGTCCAAGATGGGTCTGTCTTAGGCAAAATCTCACAGATGGAAACTTAAGTCATCGAGCACCTAACGGGAACTCAGAGTTGTCCTGACCTGAGACAAAGGGACTGGAGTCTTCATACTCCCCAGCTGTCAGAAATTGGTCTAGGAATGCCCAGGTGGTTGCAAAGCGCCAGGTACTTCTGTGTCCTTCCTAGGTGCAGGCAAAGCAGGTTCCGGCAGCCTGACGCCCATCCTCCAACACAGAGCTGCAGTTGCTCACGATTGGAAATGACGGGCTGCGGGGATGGAGGGAATTGTGGCACAAGAACAGCTTTAGACAGAGGATTTGGGCACAATACTAATATTTATTATAATCCACTCCCATCTCACCTTCCATTTGCTCCAACCTGTCATGGATTTTTCCAGAGGGTGCTTCAAAATGTATTTTTAAAATGTTAAAAGGAGGTTGGAGAGAGAAGTTGTATTTCCATTTGCTGTCGTAGTTCTCAAGGCTAAAGCTGATACTCAGTACGTCCCTGCTCTACCGCTCTTCCTAGATCACTTCCTGCCTTCACTAACACATCTGCTTTGTACATCACTCCCTACTTACTCTAGTACCAAGTGCTGTGCCTGGGAACTGCCCTGGGATCACACACCCTGCTCAGACCGGGGTTGCTGTAATTTCCCATTCACAGTTTAGAACAGGCTTGGGAGTCACTGAGAGACGTCCCAGGCATTTCTAAATGTTCTCTCTACTTGTCCCATCAGGTAACAGCGACCACACCTCCTCAATATGATCAGAGTTGTTTACACCTGCCAGTGTGTTATTTTCTTTCATTGCCTGCTAACGAACATAAGGGAACCAAATGACCAACTAACAGACACAGATTTAATTTTTATGAGTCTTTCTGTGTCTATTTGGGGAGCCATCCCCTTTTCGAACAAGGAGAACCTAAAGTTGTAGTAACAGGATTAAAAATCCCCTCAGTGGTTGATTGAACGAGTGGTTAATGATGAAAGAGGCATCTCATATTCCCATTTCTCAGTTTGTTGCATGTCTGTAGGACAATGTCCCAAGACTTTAGGTGAATGTTTTTATAATTTTAACCAGTTAAGATTTCTTTTTTTCTGGGAGAGGACCCTCCTGAGCTCCATTCTAGAATAATTACAAGTGTGGGCCAGAAAATAATTTTAAAATTTTGAAAATGGTAGCCATTGTAGGAAGGTAGAGAGGAGTAAAACAGGGATTGTTTTATATAGTGCTGTTTAAAACTTCAGTGGTGAAATGTACGACTTTGCTCTTCAAATTATGCTTAAAAAAAGAAAGATAATGAATAAAAGTTACAGTATTTATGCAAAATCTCTATCTGATTCTTAGAACTCCTTTGTACTTCTCTATTTTTCATATTGCCTCTAATCAGATAAAAGGAATGTTAGCGTCTGCGAGCGCTTAAACACAGATGACCTTGGGGGGATTTTATCAACGATCCCAATTAAGGAGCAAGTCACAATTTTTTAAAGTGTTAGTGTGGGGGATCCAGAATTCCTGTCCCCTCAAAGGTCTTTCTAGCTGAACTAAGAATCAAATTGACATGAGACAAATTAACAGGAGAAAATCAGATTTAATAGGTATACATATAGGGAATCCACATAGACATGGAAATTCCAAAGACAGTCAGGCAAAATGAGGTATACGTGTCATTCTGAACCAAGAAGAAGGTGGTAGGAGGCTAGGACTTCAGGGGAAAGGAATGCAGTTCATAGGGTGAGAAGAAGAGCAGATGTTCTGTGATTAGATGTTTGCCGTACCGTACAGACAGGTCACTCAGATAACATTTATCTCTACTAATAACCCTTATTTTCAGAAAGACTGGCAACTTAGATACACCTGTGTGATTAAAGGAGGGGCAAAAGTTTCTCTTGAGCCCGCAGGGTCTCCACATGCCTTCAGCTCAAAATAAACCACATGCCAAAGTGGCATTTTTGCGGATGTGGGGGGTATCTGTCCTGAACCCCTTCATTAGCATTGAACAAACTTTTCCTACTCAGGAGCATGTAAGTTCTATTTAATTCAAACATGTCTGCGTGATGTCCTTCACAATAGAGTTTGTTTTCTAGGTTCAATATTCTGAAATAGAATGAATCTGCTGGCTTTGCAAGGCACGTAATAGCTTTCAGGAAGAAAAGTTTATTTCTGCCTGATAGAAGTAATTATAGACTGAAATGTAAAGGTTAATTCAGTGAATATACAACGTATATCTTATGATTCTTTTCAATGAATCTATTAAGGAGATATATGTATTTACGTATGGATATGTATTTATCTGTTATTTTAAAGATAGAACAAGATAAACATATTTTCTGCTTTTTGTCTAATGATTTTAAAGTTAGTTCCATAATTTTTTTTAGATACCAGGTTCTTCCAGAATTAATATTTGTTTATGGTATCATGAAGAATTTTCATATTTTTCTACATAGAAAATCATTTGTCTCAAAACCACATAACAGATCATTTCATCAACACTGTTTATTGCTTATCTGTGTAGCAAAATATCTGCATGAGTATTAATCTGTTTCTGGTGTTTTTCTCTTCAATTAATCTAGTCATATATTCTGTCAACACTCTATGTATACATATTGCTATCAAATAGGGAACATGCTGTGAGTGTCTTATTTTCTCAAAACTGTCTTAATTATTCCTGAACATTTGTACTTTCTTTTGAGACTCTGCAGGGTTACATAAAATTTATAAATGATTCATGAAGAGAAGTCAATTTTAAATATTAAAAGTCTCTATTACCCTTAAACATGTCATATCTCCCATTCAGGTTCTTTTACATTCTGCTTAATAATTTTTGATAATATTCTCTGTAATAACTTTTCACATTTTTTATTAAATTGTTACATTGGAAATCTACAGTTTTTATAATTATCTCTTATGAATGGAATGTTTTTATTACAATCTCTAAATTATTATTAAGACCTTTTCCTATTTAGACGTTTAATCTGGCTTTTCTTCTAGCCTGCCTTGTCAGCTCCAGGAGCGTCCACAGTGACCCTGTGAGATTTTATATGTATTGTCATGTAGTTTGCAGATAATGGAGAAGCAGCCATATTTACAGTTAAGAATATGTATACTGGACGTAGTAAATCCACTAGAACTAATGGATTCAAGCTCCAAAATTAATAGCTATGTTACCTTGGGTAAGTCATTTAACCTCCCTCCATACCAAGTTCCTTATCTTTAAAGAGTCTAATAGCAAGTACCTCACAGAGTTCTTATGAAGTTAATATTTTAAGTAGTTGCAAGATAATCTGGCTTGCGGAAAGCATCATATAAATGATGATTAAGTAAATAAGATTATGTTTCTTAATTCTTTCCCAATCTTGATACTTTAAATTTTTAAATCTTACTTCATTACTTAGAATCCCCACAAAATATTGAACGCCAGCAGTAATTTGGACATCCTTTCTTGTTCCTACTTTCAAGGTAAATTATACGCAAGTAAGATTTTTGTAGTACATTTTTTGAGTGATACATTTATCATGTAAGGAAGTTCCTATTTTTCACTAGTCTGCCAAGAGTTCACATTAAGAATTAATATTGAATTTTTGAGTTTCTTTACTGTCCATTAGAATGATTTTATATGATTTTCTACAAAAGTTTATGACGGATTATTTCTAACTCTATGATAACCATGGTGAGTGACAGTAGGTTAAGTCACCTACTAAAGACTATCAGTTGTGATATTTCATATTTCTTAGTTTATTTTTTGTTACAAATACATCTTACTGTACACCCAGAAATTCAAATTGTACACTAACCATTGCTATTATTTTATTTAGGATGTTTGCATCTGTGCTTCTAAGTGTGATTGTTCTTTAATCGTCTTTATTAGGCTGTCCTTACTAAGTATCGACACTGATGTTTTTAGGCTGTGCTAGAATCATACTATACATACCATACCTAATATGTATTTTTCTTTCTTTAATATTGCGGAAGATTTTGTATAAAATAGGTCTTATCTTTGGTGTTAGAATCATTAGAGAAACTCATTTTGGTGCCTATTTTGGTGGGTGCTATGTGTACATGTGTGTATGATTGAAAACAGTTTTTCTTTTTAATACATTTCAAGTCATCTACAACTGGAAAAATTATAATCAATATTTTATTTCTAGAGACCTATAGAGCCTCTCTAAATTTTAAAGCTCTGTGGCATAAAGTTATTCAGAAGTATTGCTCATTTTGTTTTTTCATCTTATATATTTGTGCTGTCTTTTTGTGCTAATTTGCCTGGTTTTTCTAGTTGTTATTTGTTTTAGCAACTCCATCAGTTTTTGTTATTGTTTTTCATTTTATTATGTTCTGCTTTGTTTACTTCAGCAATTATTTACTTTTTTTATATATATTTGGTAATTTTTTTCTAGCTTTTGGATTTTTCAAATTTCTTATAATTAACTTTTTTGCAATAAATGCTTTTCTAGTTATATTACTAGCAAGTTTTAACATTTTGGGCTTTATTGTCATCTTATTTCAAATTATTTTATTACAATTTACTCTGTTAACCTATAAATTGTTCAGAAGTGTGTTAAGTTCGAAACACACAATACATGTGTTTGTGTGGGGAATGAAGAAGTGTTGGGAGATCCTTTTATTGGTGTATTTGAATGTTATCACCTTTTAGTTGATAAAAATATATTGTATTTTTTTAGAGCTTATGACTGTTTTTATGGTTATATATCAAATCATTTAAAAATACTTTTTAATATATTTTAAATTATATTTTATTAAATTAACTACATAAATACTTCCAAATATAAAAGTATTGATAATAAATGCCTAAAGTTAAACTGATACATTAAAAGCTCGCAATTTTCATCTTAAACAGAAATTAGACTGGAAGCTGGTTCACCAAAAAAGACATTTTCTTTCTCCATACTTTATGAAAACTTATCATTGTAAACTCAAATTATTGTAAACCATAAGACAAAAATTCTTTATTTTCTGAAAAATCTAGTTCTTCCAAATATCTACTTAAACTTATTGATTTTTTAACATTTATTTTCTTGGACTGAAAATACGTTAAACAAAGTAGGGTGTGTGTGTGTATGTGTTCCTGTGTTTGTGTGTATATACATGCATGTGTATGTCTCTGTGTATATCCTCATTTTTACATATACATATATACACTTATTCACATAGAGATACATACATCTATACATGTATATTACCTATGTGTGTATAAATATCTTCTAGATTTCATGTTAGAAAGGCATTTCTAAAAAACAACTGAATACTCAAAATATTTAGGAAAATGGGAGAATGGGGGAATTATTATTATAGGGAAAGAGCTCAAAGTATTTAGAATAGATAATGGCAACATTTTTAAATTAAATTAAATATTTATTTCTGCTAATACAAGCTCACTTTGGAATGTTGAACCATTTTTCTTTTGAAATAACAGAAAAATCTCAAAAAAACAAAACTCACAGAGCAAAAATAAATGTTAAAAGAACATGTATTTTATCTAACGTTCACCTACAATTGAAGAAATTGTAGATATAAACATAAGCCAAGTAATATTTTTATTTACTCTACTACCTGTAGGTTTTAGTGTTTTCTCTTGCGTAATTGCGGATGCACGTTATAAAAGTCTGCAATTATGTAGCTTAATTTTGTTTTCTTTTGGAATAAGGAAGCTATGATTTTTTTGCTTTGTATAATCAATTTCATTTACATGTTAATCTGCATTTTCCAAGAAAAAGCTGTAAACACAAGATATAGACAATACATTTCAAGTCCAAAACAGAGTAAATACACAAAATGAAGATAATTAAATGGTGTTTCCAACAGTCTTATGGACATTTATTAACCTTACCCAGCACGTTTTCTGAATACTAAATTATAGATGCATATTCAATGGTTTGAGATCATAATTCTAAGCTGAATATGAATATAGCAGGGAATGAATTATCAAAAATACCTCATTTTAGCCCTTGTACTACATAGAATTGTTATTGTTTTCTCTCATTTATGTAACTTCCTCAGTTACTAGATCCAATTAGTCAATGAGTTATTAAAACATGCATCATTATTTAACATTGGATTTTCTCAGTGAGTGATACGATAAAAACCTTATAGCATTCTGTCTCAGAGTAGTATCAGTACAGTAATTAAAAATCAAGGCAGTTCCCCCCCCAAATTAAGGTCATCCCAAAAGAGTTTCACTCCATGATACTCTAGGAGTTCAGAAATACATAGAATCTTCAAGCTGGAGAAACCCTTTGATGAGACCTCATGTGACAAACTCATTGAATACATTTTAAAAAGTCAGGAGGGACTGACTTCCTCAAGATTCTATTTGTAGTGCCTGAACTAGAGCCAGTATTAACGTTTATGGTCAGCAGCATTAGATGATACTTCTACTCCTGATGACAAGTTTTAATTATTTCTAGACAGATTATTTACAAAAGTCCTGTGAGTTCCCTTAAAGCTAGAAGTTTTTAAGCGGCCTGGGATAATACTACGAAATAGTATATAGAAGAATAGTCATGATTAATAGAAAGTAGATTCCTATTGATATTAAACCCTATTAAAATCAAAGTTTAATCTACTAAAAGTAATCCTATCACTCCAGATCTGCCTCTCAATCCTTAAAAAAAATCCCATCCCTATATTTTATATGGATATTTCATACAATAATTTTGTGGACTGTTTATTTATTCTGTCATTACTTATGGAGTAATTCACCTAATTTTAAATTACTTTAATTAAATACAAGTGCAAACAAAAGCATATTCACGGAATTTGTGTAAGACATACATAATTGCAGTGCAATTAACACGTATTTACTCAATATCCAGCTCAAGAAATGGAGCATTACGATAACATTTCTAACACTTTTTGTCTCTCTTGATGCTATCATCTTCGTCTCCTATGATGGAGACAACTACTATCGTGAATTTTGTTTCTATTTTCTTCCTCTTTATTATAATTTTATTTACATAAGACTTTGTAATCCATACATTGCTATTTTGTGTCTTCCATGCCCTAAGGGTCTGTTGTGAATCTAACTCTTCTGTCACATGTTATTTATTTCCATGGCATTAAACTCCTGCCAATTACTCATATTGAGACATAGAGATATCATAAAATATTTTCACTGCAGTATAATTTTGTATAATTAATTTATCACATATATGAACTTTACACCAATTAATTGCTATATCATTCTTAGATATTAAATAGGCCAGTGTATATTTGATTATTTTAAATAGGTAAATACATATTTGAAGAATGCAGTGAATGGTTTTCTTTTTTTCTTTTTTAATTAAGATTTTATTTGTTTCTCTGACAGAGAGAGAGAGAGCACAAGCAGGGGGGGAGTGGCAGGCAGAGAAAGAAGGGGCTCCCTGCAGGGAGCCTGACACGGGGCTTGAACTCAGGACCCTGGGATCATGACCTGAGAGGAAGGCAGAGGTTTAACTGCCCGAGCCACCCAGGAGCCCATTGTGAGTGGTTTTCTTAAAGACTATACAGCAGTATAATGGCTCCGACAAAAACGAATAATCATAGTGTTAAGGTACAAATAGAGTGGTCTTTATTCCAAACTGCTTCTCATATACTATGTGCTATGTGTATTGAACCACACAATCATTCACATATCATTTTGGTTTTTCTTCTGGGCCTCTACATGTTTTTTGCCTATGCTGTGTAAGCCATTGCCCCAGGCTCGTCAATGTGAAGATCTCCCAGTTACCTTTCATTTCATGCACAGAATTGTCATTTCATTTTTCTTTTTTTTTTTAGTTAATGCTTCAATTTATTTTTATTTTATTTTTTATATAATAATTTTTTATTGTGTTATGTTAGTCACCATACAGTATATCCTTAGTTTTTGATGTAGTGTTCCATGATTCATTATTTGGGTATAACACCCAGCGCACCATGCAATATGTGCCCTCCTTAATACCCATCACTGGTCATTTCATTTTTCAACTACTGTACTCATTTTCTAAGCTTGAACATAGCTTAGTTTGGAGCTGCACATATCTTCTATGATAGTAATAATATATTTCTGGTAATATTTATATTCCTAGAGCACCTAAAACAGTTTCAAGGACAAAGCAGCTGTTCATACTTATTTTTTACTGCTTGAAAATAATAATAATCTCTAAATGTTGTGTAAGGTGTCATGTGATAAGCATTAGTATTTTCATGTGATTCCAAACTCTCTAATTTCCTAAATTAGTATAATTGTGATATAATATAATTAATTAATTTTTTCCATATTTACTGTAACATGTATCGTTCTTTTCCCTGGAAAGAACAGAAAGGTTTGGTTTGTTTGCTTGTTTGTTTTTTGTTTTTAATGTGTAATATGGTTTCAGTTGTCCTTGCTGTGTCTTAGTTTGGGTTTATTTCTTCCACTTCTAGAATTTTCTGATTAATGTTCTATTTGTTATTATTAAAATTGTCTGTTCTGCTCCAGGGATGGAAAATACCTACAAATAACAAATAATAATACAAAGATAACAAGTTTTCTCGATTCTCTAAACTTTTCCTTTTTGTAATGATATCTAACCCCTCTTTTGATAATTGCCCTGAAGATATTTTATGCTAGTAAATGGTAACTTTTCAAGATCCTCCTTAGAACAAACTTTCTCTAGATTGCTTCCCTTTCAAGTTCTCTAAGTACCCCATAATAGGCTGGCTGCTTTGACACAGGCATTTTGATCCATATTCACCCAAAACTTAGAAACCAATAACAATGTTTCTGTTCAGTCTGACAGTTTCATATATAGACCTTCTTTTTCCTTTGATCCTTGACTAACACTGCTTGTGGCCAATCATTTCATCTCAGTTCTCTTTCTTCTAGTTTCTATTTCTTTGTGATTTAATCTGTGATGAGTTTTGTCATTTTCCACAGTCTTTGGTATCATGGTGACATTTCTTCCTTCACCACGTTCTCATTTATTCCTTATATGACTATAAAAAAACATCGCATATTTACATGCACTCTTTTAAATAATAGCTTTGTAAGAGGTGACAGAGAAGCTCATCTTCAAAGCATCATTTAGAAAGAATTCTGCAGTTCATCCTTCACGTCTTCATTGGGTACGTTCCCTGGTTGGTCTTAAGATGTTATAGCATTGCTTCTCCACCCCCAGAGAGTTGTATTATTGATTCGGAGAAGGAGAGATTATATTCCCCAAGATGAATCAAGAAGAATGTGCCACCTAGGAAACAGAGCTGACCTCTCTCTCGACTAGAAATGTTTTCTCTAAGAACTTTCTTTGTAAGGCTGTGGCTTGTTAAGCTGACTGCCCTCCCTGAAATGCCTATTCACAGAGGTTTCCAAGGATACACTGGTACAAACCTCTTCTCACATTAAATGGGAGGTAATAATAGCCACATGCTACAATAGCCTAAAAGCCACTGATCTTTTAGAATATCTAACTTCCCCTGTATGAAATTACATTCTATCAGATTTGAAATATTGTGTAGGTTTTCCTCTTTCAAAGATAAATTCTCTTAACAACTAAGTCATTCATCTTCTCCCGTGAAGAGGGCTGAAGAGTACAGGTGAGAGCGGAGTAAAGATGACTGTGCGCATGAGGCTTGGTCTTCTACTGCTGCCATCAATTCCCAAGCTAAGTATCGTCACTCAGTATCTTCACTGATATTTTTCTTGAATCCATCAGGACTAATATCATCTTGATCTTATTCCTTGCCTTTAACCATGAATATAGCAGGCCCCCGAATCCCAGGTCATCTTTTACTTCTCACACTGCCATCCAATCCCTTTGAAGCCCTGTACATCCCTGGTTCTTTCCCTTCTATTTACCCCACACTCCAACTTGAATCTTGCTCTCTATGCTATATTATTAACTTCTTCTCTGAATTTTCCCTTAATTTGCTGATCTAATAAAAATCTGGCCTTCCTTATCTGTATCTCCTATAAGGGTATTGTGTCCCTGAAGTCCTCCAGAGTTGCGGCTGTTTCCTCCGATACCACTTGTTCCGGTGAGCCTCAGGTGCTGTAAGTGTCCTGTTAGCTCATTTTTGCCTTCTGAATATTGTTCTTTTTTTCTAAATTATCCAATTTTGAATCTCACATTATTAGATGATGTAAGTAACCAGTCCTCACCATTCTTCCTAACGTGGATCATTTGTCCTTATTATTCAGTGAATTTTAGGTCCTGCCTCATTGTCACTCTCTCCAATACTACTCTCATAGAAGTTCTGGGTACTTTCCAAATACACATCACAGATAAACCTTCCATATCCTAGATTCTTGTCTCTTGAACTCCCCTCCTCCAAAGATCCAGCACTTTACATCAGCCTTATACTTCATGCTCATAAAACTAGATCTTTTCTTTACCAAAAATTCCAATCTTTCCATAATCTACATCTCATCTCTGATAACCTTCTCCTATCTTTACAATGCACTCACTTTACAAACCTTACTAACATTTCTCCCACCATACTAGTACTTGTTATCCAAAGCCCTATCATCTTTTCACTATAGAAAAAGCTCTGAGCATGCTTTTTCCACCAAAGAACACTCCATTTCTTTACTGCCACTGATTATATTCACTGTCTTTAATTCTTTTAGTCTCATTTTCCAATCAGTATTCCCAAACAGGATTTTGCTGCTACCCCTCCAATGAAACTGTTTTTATTTTTATGTTTTTAAGATTTATTTATTTGAGAGTGAGAGAGCGAGGGAGAACGAAAGCCAGCATGGGGGTGGGCAGAGGGAGAGGGAGAGAGAGAATCTTAAACAGGCTCAATGCTCAGTACAGAGCCCAACATGGGGCTCAATCTCACGACCCTGAGATCATGACCTGAGCCGAAACCAAGTTGGACACTCAACCAACTGAGCTACCCAGGCGCCCCGGAACTGTTTTTATAAACATAACCACAGTCCCCACACTGTCAGACTTATCTTATTTATTAGCACAAAGCAACATTTTATCACTCCTCAGAGATAATGTTAAATTTCTTCTCTTACCTTGGAGGACTAGTTTGTTTTATTTTACTGATCTTTTTCGATTTCTCCTCCTCCCTCCCCCTTAGGCCTCTTAACATTGGAATATCTTTAAGTTCCTTGATTTTTTTCTCTTCTCTATCTCCACATACCATTTTGGTGATTCTACACATTCTCATGTCCAAAGTTAGATCTTTAATTGAGATAACTCTTATAAACCACATAGTCATATAGCAAGTTTTCTGATATCTCCACTTGAGTATCTAATAGACATACCTAATTCAATATGTCCAAAATGAAATGGCTGCCCATCTCCAAAACTTAGCTCAAAATTGTCTGTTTGAATTCTTTTTACCTTTCCAGTTACCAAGGCTGAACCTAGAAGCAAACCTGATTCTGTCTCATTTGCCATCCATGTTCTCTTTGTCATGAAATCCTGTTGCCTTTAATTTTGAAATATAACCAATTTGTCCAGCTTTTTGTTCATGGTTATTATTTTTGGTTTCTTGTTTAGAAACCTTTCTGTAGGGAGGTAATTATTCTGTCTAGTTTACTTGTAGAATATTGACTCTTTTTACGTCTATAACCCATGTGGAATTGATTTTTATGGTGTGGGAAGGGATTTCAGTTCATATTCACCACAAGACCCATGCAGGAATGTTCATACCATACTCAGTCATAAAAGCCCTAATCTGAATATCATTAATAAAGGGATAAATTGTCATATATTTATGCAGTGTAATACTATTGAGTGATGACATAGATGAATCTCCAAGATATAATTTTAAACTTAAAAATGACACAAGAAAAGAAACTATGTATGGTTTCAAAATAAGAAAAATAAGATTATAAGAAATAAGAAAAATCTATGTTAATAGATGACAAAGTAGTGGAGTGTTTGTGTGTTTGTTTGTTTTGAGGGGAAGGAATGAAAGGGAATTCTGGAAATGTTTTGTAACACAATCTAAGAGGTGTTAAGTAGATGTTTATATATATATTAAAATTCATCGAATATATACTTAAGATTCCTGTACTTTACTAAATGTTTGCCGTATTTAAATAAAAAGTATATCTGTTTCTACACCTGGGTATCCATCTCTTATTGCATCATTCTATAGCTCTGGTCCGATCCCCAAACTCTTTCCTAGCTTACTAGGCTAGCCTTCTCTGGTAGGCAAAATAATACCCCTCCTAAAAGATGTCAACTTCCTAATACCCCAAATCTGTTCTTTTGTTACATGCATGGCGAAAGAGACTTTGAATATGTCATTAAATTAAGAATCTTGAGATGGAGAGATTATTCTGGATTACATGGGTGGATCCAATGTATAAAACAGAACAGGAAGAGCAGGGTCACAGAGGATGTAATAATGGAAGCAGAGGTCAGACTGATGCCATTGCTTGAAAGGGGACCCCAGGTCAAGGAATATGGGCAGCCTGTAGAAGCTAGAAAAGGCAAAAAATAGATTCTCCCTTACAGCCTCCAGAAGGAACACAGCCCTTGTAACGCATTGATTTTAGCCCAATAAAACTGATTTAGAATTTTTAACTTCTAGAACTGTAACAGAATACATTTGTGTTGTTTTAAGACACTGCTTGTATTAATTTGTTACCAGAGCAATAGAAAGTTAATATACCTTTTAAGATGGAAACATATATTTACTTTTATACCTATGAAGTTCATTTTCAACACAAATGTCAGAGTAGTTCTTTAAACACATGAGTAAGATTATACAGCTTCTCAGTTGAGAATTTTGCAGTGGTTTCCCATTTCACTCAGAGTAAAAGTTAAAGTCCTGAAATTATATGATCTTTGTTACCTTTCTGATTTCTTTTCTTGCTATCTCTCCTCTAAATACTATTTTTCAAGCACAGCAGTCACACTCTTATTTTAAGTGTTTATTTTCTACCAATATTTTCTCCCTGGCACACCTTTCCCCTAGATATATACATAGATAAATGCCTCAACTCCTTCAGATATTTGCTGATTGTCACCTTTTCAATGAGGACTACGTGGAATTCCTCCCTCCCTCACCCATTCTCTTTCCCTGATCTTTCCATGCTCTAAATTTTGGTTTGTTTGATTTTTCTATGTAATGTTTATAATGTTACAACATAATATAACAATTTCTATTTATTATGCTTCTTTTTCATTGTCTGTGTATCCAGTTATGTGAATTCCATAAAGACAGTGTTTTGTTTTGTTTTTTGAGTCGGCTCCATGCCCAATGTCAGGCTAGAACTCACACCCCTGAGATCAAGAGTCACTGGCATGTTCTAACGACTGAGCCAGCCAGATGCCCCTTAGGCAGTGATTTTTGTAAGCAAAGTAACATAAGTGCTTAGAACAATTTTTGACATAAGCAGATGTTAAATATTTTTTGATAAATAAAAATATTTATCAAGGGATGTCTATGTGGTAGGTACTGTATCATGTGCTGTATTTACAACAGCAAATAAAATAAGCACAGTGTCTACATTTACTGAAGCAAAACAGGGAAGAAAAAGCAATTAGTCAAATGATACATAATACGATATGTGAAGCCAAGTATATTACGTGAATACATAGATAGCCATTTAATCGGGTTTTGAGCATCAGTGAGGACCGCCTCAAGGAGGAGTCTGCAACATGAGAAATGAATGGGCATTTGCAAGATAAAAGACGACAGGATGAGACAGTGAAAAGTACTTCAGGCATATCAAATATAAGTGCATAGGAATGAAAACAAGATAAAGCATGTCTTTGAAGTCACTAAATTTGGTGAACATAGATTGAAAAGAGAGGTCACTGATGAGATATGATGAAAACATGAGGAATGTTCATACTGTGCAAAGTTTTTTTAAGCCAGATATGGTGATTTGGGTATTTATGTAAAAGCAATAGGGACACACTGAATGGTTTTGAGGGTAGTGAAATGATCAAACAGCTGTTATAGAAAGATAACTCTGGCTACAATGTAGAGAATAAGTTAAAGAAATATAAAACTGGAGGCAAGGATATTAATTAGGAAGATTTATATTAAGCAATTCAAGAAATAATGATGGATTTTAGAAGCTATGTGGAATTCATATGGGTGGATTTGACAGAAATTTAGAAGCCAGGTTTTCAGACTTGGTTATAAACTATAAATGAGTAGAAGAAGAAAAAGTTAAGAGTAATTGCTATTTTTCAGGTTTGTAGTCATTATATCAGAAGCAACAAATGAGAAACAAGGATGGCATATCAACATAAACTTGATAATCATCATTTTAGGGTAAGTGGATGAAATGCAAGTGTTCACCGTAAAATGTGAGGGAAAATGAAAAACTAGTGAAGAACCCTGAAGACTACAATTAAAGAAAAGACAGGTAAGTTTATAAAGATTCACAAAAGAAATGGAATGTTCAGGGAAGTAGAAAGAGTATCAAGGGAAATGATCTTTTAAAGAATGGTCAATTGTTTCAGTTATTGCAAGAGCTCAAGCAAGGTAAGGGCAGATTAATGTCAATTATATTTAGCAATAAGGGTATCTTTGATGACCTTGAAAATAATGAAGTCAGTGGGGTGATGGCCATGGATGTGAAGAAAGTGAAGAAGAAGTGAAAATGACTAAAGAGGGGCACCTGAGTGGCTCAGTTGGTTAAGCATCTGCCTTTGGCTCAGGTCCTGATCTCAGGGTCCTGGGATCAAGCCCTACATGGGGCTCCCTGCTCAGCAGGGAGCATGCCCCTCCCCCTGATGTCTCTCTCTCTCTCTCTCTCTCTGTTAAATAAATAAATAAATAAATAAATATGATTAAAGCTCCCAAGAATTTGAGGGAAACAGATACAGCAGTTACTTAAATACACAAGGTTTATAGATTTGAGAAAAGTTCTTTACTTTTCCGTTTTATCTTGAGTTAATTCTGAAAAAGAAGAAATGTGGTAAATCAACCAAAAGGGAGTAAAAGGGGCCAGGTTGTTCTCCCACCTGAAACAACAAGAGCAAAGCAGATGATATATATAAATGATGGTTTGCAAAACACTGAACATCAGACAACAAAGGACAATAATTCCTGAGAAACAAGAGACAAAAATTTGAGATCTGTTATTGCCTCAGGTTCCTGCCTGAAGAGAACTTCCAGAAAATGCACAGGGAAAAGGAACCCAGGCAAAACCCAGCAAACGTTCAGAGTTGAAGACATGGAGAGTCTGAGGAAAGGCAGGCAGCTGTGTCAGGGAGGAGGGCAGAGTGCCAAGGAGGAGGGACCTGCATAGAGAACTGCAGAGATCTGTGGACAATGCCCTCTGAGCATTCATCAGAGTACTGATCTGTGCATATGTATAAGGAAACTGCCCAAATCCAGTGAAAGAACCAAATGAGAGAATTAGAGGGAACAGAGCTCAGCACTCACATGGGACTGGGCATCATGCCTATTTCTATCAGGCAGGTTGGAAAATTTCATAATTCATGGGGTCAAGAGCAGAGTACTCATAAGGGCTTTACATCGGTACTGGAGAATAACTAGTCTACTTTCACTTAGGTTTATTTTTTAAAGCAGGACCCCAAAGGATCAAACTAACTGTATCCAATAGCATTTATAGTAATATTGAATTACTGCTCAAGAATATTTATATGAATGTAAAAATATCCATCACTCAACAAGGTAAAATCTACAATGTCTGGCATCCAATAAAAAACTTTTTTTTGTCCGAAGAAGCGTTAAAAATCAAGCCAGAATGGTGATAAAAGTCATTAAGAGAAACTGACTCAGAAGTAACACAGGTAATAGAACGAGTGACCACTTTAAAACACTTACTCTAACTGTATGTTCAAAAAGTTAGAGGAAAGATAGAATATGGTAAGTGAAGACAAGAAAGATATAAAAAACATTAAAATCAAATTTCTGGTTATGAAACAACATAATCTGACATGAAACACGAACTTGATGAGCTTAATAGCAGCTTAGACATTACAGGATAAAAGAATAGTGCATTTAAACTCCAGTAGAGTTTATCCAAAATGATAAATAGAAATTTAAAAACGAATAAAAAATTAAAGAGCATCAGCGAGTGGTGGACAACTCCAAGTGGCTTAAAACGCATGTAATTGAAGTCTCTTCCCTGCAGAGGGGGATAATTGCAAATATAACAGGAAAAAAATTTTTCCAAAGCATGAAAATGACAACCACAAATCAAGAACCACAAGAATCCCAAAACACAGGAAGCATGAGGAAAACAGCAGCATATCACTGGAATCCAGTGATAAGTAGAAAATATTAAAAGCAGCCAGAGCAAAAGATGCATTACATACAAGGGAATAAAGATAAAAATGACAACAGATTTCTCATCAAAAATGATGCCAATGAGAAGACAGTGGAGTAACAACTTTGAACATCTGAAAGAAAAATTTCCCAGCATAAAACCATCCCCAGTGAAAATATATTTCAAAAATAAATAATTTTAAGATGGTGTTTGATAACATACAAAAAGCAAAAGATTCATTCTCTGAAGACTCATGTTATAAGAAATGTACAGAAAAAAAAAAAAAACAGAAATGTACAGGAAATCCAGCAGAATGAAAGGAAAATGTCACCAGATGCAAATATGGTTTTACATAAAAGAAAGCAGAACATCAGAAATACTATCTACTTTGGTAAATAAATAATAATAAGGTATATTTTTATTACTTAAATCTATTTAAGGTAATATATTATTTAAAATAAAATAATATTTACATAAAAATAACAAATATTCAGAGTGGAATTTAGAGCATATGTATATGTAAAGTTTATAACCTCCCCCAAAAAGCATAAAGAACAGGAGGTGAGAAATCAGAGTATACGCTTGCAAGTTTCAGTATTTACACTATCTTGAAATAGTATCATATCACTTAGAACTGACCTGTTAGCTCAATGATGAATGCTATAATCTCTAGAGAAACCACTACAATTACAAAACAAAGGATTATAACTAATATGCCAAGAAAAAAACTAAATCAAATCATAAAAATATTGAATTAATTCCAAAGAAGGCAGAAAAAAAGGAAAATGGAGCAAAGAACAGATGACAGCAGATGATAGATCCATGTCAGTAATCACATTAAATGTGAGCAGTCCAAGCCCATATTATCGGACTGAATAAAAAAAGGAAGACTTAAATATAAAGACATATATAGTTCAAAGGTAAAATTGGAGTGGATATGTTAATATAAAAGCAGATTTCAGAGAAGAGACATTTATCAGAGATAAAGGAAGTCATATCCTAATCATAAAGGGGATCAGTGAATCTAGAAGATGTAACAATTCTAAATGGTCATACATATAACAAAGGAGCTTTACAATCCATGAAGCAAAACTGATAGATATGCAAGGGGAACATTTTGCACAATGATCTACAATTATAACCATATATTTTAATTTGTCATCTTGTGCTGAGTTGAGTGGAAATGAAATATTTTTTTGCTAAGCCCTGCCAAAATTGCATATTTATGAGAAACAATGTTTTTTAATGCGTCTAAGTTAGAGTGGTTTTCTTGGTATCTGAAGTGTGTTCTTCTGTAGCAAAAATTTAAAAGACGTGGGAAAGTCTTAAAGACCAGGTGGTTGGGTGAAAGGAACAATATTTTGAGAGTGCCAGTTAAAGTGAAAAGGACTCAGGAAGTCATTTAGCAGAAGCCTGGTGTTGGTAAAGAAGAGACTGGTAGAGGCTTAAAAGAATGTGAAGAACATGCTATTAGAAGCTGGAGGAGGTAGGATTTTAATTAGGTAGTCAGTAGGAATTAGAGAAAAAAAAAAAACCCTATCACCTATGGTCACCTGAAAAAATAGAAAATGTGACTAATGGTCTGGGTGATTCAGCTAAGGAGATTTCAAGGTAGAATGTTTAAAGCACCACTTGAAATTTTTCACTGGCTATGATAAAATGTATGAAATTTTTCACTGGCTATGATTAAAAAATAGAAGAGAGAGATGAACTAAGAATTAATTATTCCATTTTAAAGTAAAATTTATAAGAAATAGAAAAGCACGGTACTTACTGAGTTCAAAAAAAAAAAAACAAACAAAAAAACAAGTTTCACATTTCCAGGCCTTCCCATGTTTTCAAATTAAGAAAAGGCTTTAGAGCAAAGGTGAAGTGCAGAATGGGACTATATAAAATGTTAGAAAGGCATAAGATGGCTCCTGAGGGAACTATTCTGTTAGAAAAATGTCCCCCTAAGGATCTTAAGGATATGTCCTACAAATCGTTTCTCTTAAACAATAGACCTTCTAAGAAACATAATGTGTTGTCCTCACCAGCGTTACAGCTTTATAAGAAGTTTAAGGCAAAGCATGGATTCTCTTGATGAGATTTTTGAGTATTGGGGGTAGGTCAGACTGCAGTCTAGTTCAGCTTGATAAACTCAAGATGTAGGAAACAAATATGAACCCTTGAACCCCACCACCCCCAGCATCAGAGTATTTTATCATTTCAAATCCTGGAAAATAACTCCTTGAATCAGATCTTTGTTTTCCAAGGATACACAGTTGAAGCTGAAACACTCCATAGGTTGTAATTCACAAGGCTCTGAGGGTTTGGAGAGGGAAGAGAATCACATATCTTCATCTAGCTAGCCCCATTGTTTTTCTCAGCTTTTCACTTTTACAGGGCTTTCCTACAGCCCTGATTTTACTCTGGAGTACACTAGCACTGGAGAGTTGAGTTACTGCTAATATGGGATGTAAGTCATTCTTCCAGGGCAATGGCTGGGGAGAAGCAAAGCAAGCTCCACAAATTTCTTTCTCTTTCTTATCTTACCTTCTGCAGCCTGTTTCCTGCCCCAGGATAAAGCCTCTACTCTCATCTCACATATTAATTCAGAACATTTCTCAAAATTTTCTTATTTCCTCCTGGGTTGCAGGGAAGGTAACTTGTTCAGCATCTTATTAAAATTTGAATTCTCCATGTTCCATGGTCCATGAATGCACCTGGTCCATATGTTTTGTGTTGGATTTATCTGCTTTTTTAATTTACATTGAGGTAGCTGATAATGATAGCGTCTAACCGTAATTGTTGCTTTACCATTTGAGATATTGACACTTAAACTTCCCCTGGTAATTAACAGAAATATATCTATATATAGATATTTAGCTATGAAGCGTGAATCTTCTTCATCTGATAGAGAAAAATATAAATATCTGTAAGAAAAAACCATTTTTGTTAGAGTTGTAACAGCTAGGTTTTATCAAGGTGTGTGGAGGCCAGAAAATCATGGCCAGCTATGAGGAAGGCAGGCGCCTGTCCTGGCAACACGCCAAAACAAAACCAGAAGAAACCGGATTGAACCAGATAGGCCCAATATGGCTGACAAAATTGGCAGGCCAAGTTCACATTATTCCTTCATTATACTACATTATCTTACTAAAAATCTCCTCCCTACAGGTGCCATTGATGAGGGAACAGAAGGAAAGTGGAGGACAAAGCAGAAGCTGACACCCTGCAACACCCCCCCCCCCCACGGGATATATGTGACATTCCTCAGGCACTCCTGGCTACCCTAAAGGAAAAACAAATAGTTAGCTTGTAGAGATCACAATCCTGCAAGACCTGAGTCTCCCTTAGTTTATAAATGTCCTAGTGATTTACAAGGAAGAAGTTTTCTTATCAATAGCCTAACTTCTAGAGACCCATAATTGTTTCCTGAAGCCCTAACTTCACCTTACCCTCAATAAAATTGAGGGAGCCTGAGGCAGAAGGAAATGTAAATAAAAACTGAATTTCTTTTAAACCTATAGCCCATTGATAAGGACGTGTGATAGGAGGAATGTAACATTCCTCCAGGAAGTTCCCAATTATCTTACTGTTAATGCCTTACTAGAGGGCAAAACAACCTTAACTCGACAATGGCAAGGACCCAGGTAGCTTGTAGGTCCTCTTTAGCATATCAAAGTTCTTTCAAAACCTTCCTTTTTCCTTGCCTCCCCCAACCCCATAGTATATAATCAGCCACCCCTCACAACCTGGGGCAGCAGCTCTTTCTGTCCACGGGTCCTGTCCCAGTGCTTTAATAAACCACCATTTTGCACCAAAGACACCTCAAGAATTCTTTCTTGGTCGTCGGCTCCGGACTCCACCCCACTGAACCTCAACTATATTCCAAAACTACATCACCATGACAGGAAACCCCTGACCAAATAAGGAAGAAAAAGCACATAACCCCATTCCTGGAAGAAACCACCCTGCTTCCAAGGAATCCCTGCCTGCCTCAAGAAATGAATATTCCACCCCTTTATTAACAACTGTCAATCAAAGATAGCAGCCCAGACCCCTCAGGTGCAGCTCTTCCTGGAGCTCACCAGCTCTCACACCCGGAGAGTGTACTTTTATTTTAATAAACTTTCCTGCTCGTACTGTTCATCCACTGTGTTTGGTCTGTCCTCGAATTCTTTCTTGTGGCAAGACCAAAATCCTCTGGCAACATCTTTGGAGAGGCTGGGTTGAGGCCTCAGGGCCTGAGGTCCCCCCACTCTCCATCCAACAACATTTTTATTGATTACCCTTTTTAATCCTTATATAAATTACCTCTGCAAAAGAAGACACTTCCTGACCTCATTTCTTTCTCAAATTAAAAAGAAATAGTTCTGTGGAAAAAAATTTCTCTCAGCTTCATTTTCTGTGGTCATTCCTCCCCTCAGTTCTCCTTATGAGTTGTATGAAGACATACAAAAACATCGAGCTTATTCATTTTCATAAACGACATAGAAGTAATAAAATAATTATTTCAAGTTCAATAATAATGACATTCTAATAACTAGATATGATCATTCCACTCAGTTCCATTTAGACTATATATATATACACACACACATACACACACACACACACACATATGTATTATAATCAAGTCCTAATTAAGCTTATCAGTTCAAGGATTATGCTTCTGCTCCACGTAAATTGTAACTTGAGCATTATATCCTTCCTCAGTTCTGCCATTTTTGTTCCATTTATAAGGTGTTTCTATTAATTTGACTATCCTAGGCTTTGCAACCTACAGTCTTCATATATGTTTCTTTTTAATTTTTTTCTGTGGAGTATATGTTTAAATCTTTATTTATATTAAATTGATGTTCATGATTCCTCAGCCCAGTGTTAGAATTGGTTAATCTTTTCCTACTATTCAGATAAATGATGAGATATGACTGCCATTTTCCCTTTGGGGAAAAAGTATGTTCCCTTTCAATGAAAAAGACTCTATGTTTCTGAAGTGATAGTAAAATGATCCTTCTGGGGGCTAACAGTGTACAGGCAGGTGGTGCTGACAAGTAGGGCAGTTAAAAATTTAAGACAGTTCCTCAGAAGAATAAAAGAAATTAAATTTGTGAAGGTCACATCTGGACATTGTAACTTTCAGACATATTGCACTTCTTCACATACCATTGGGAGTCTAAATAGTATCACAGCATAGAGCTAAATAAGCCATTTTCTTCCTGATGTATTTTATGACCACTCTACATATTAATAATTCTTCGTCCTCTATGAAATTATGCATTCTATAGTAGGATATTTCAGTTTGAAACATTACCTTTCACTTTTTTCCAGACCATAAGATCAAGCTATATTATTCATGTGGTTTTTCCAGAATCTACAACTTCAGCTTTTTCCGTGGCTGACTTCTTGTTTAGGTCGACTATAACGATAGTTAAATGTTGACTGCTCAAGCATTGTGAACCTGTATCCTATACTGCCAATGGTTCCCAGAGTTGCTACCCCTGGAGTGGAACTGTTTCCTACCAGTAATGTCTATTCTTTTTTTTTTTTAATTTTATTTATTTATTTGAGAGAGAAAGACAGCACGAGCAGGGGGAGGGGCAGAGGGAGAGGTAGAAGCAGGCTCCCTGCTGAGCAGCCAATGTGGGGCTCTATCCCAGGACCCTGAGACCTTGATCCCAGCCGAAGGCAGACATTTAATGGAGTGAGCCACCCAGGCATCCCATGTCTACACCTTCTTGTTCCAATTTGACCAATTCTCTAATCTAAAAAACTTTTAATGTTTAATGGACCTCAGAACATTTTGACTATATTCATCTATGAATCATTTAGCTATATTAAAGTGTGCAAAGTTTGCACTACACTCTGTATTTAACAAGTTGAAAACTTTGGATTTGAAATAATTTGAGGACTCTGCTATATAGAGTACAGAACATTCACAGAATATTATACCCTATTTATAGAAATATTTATTTGAATTGTTATCTATTGCTATAAGTGTTCTAATTGGAACTTGTTTCAGGCAATTGATTACCAACTCCAGTTTCTACAATTTTTAATCTTTTTCACAAGGAGGGTTCTTCTTTTCATGCAGCCCAAACTCCAACGGAACTATCTCTAATATTAGAGACAATGGACTGCCTTCTTCAGTAAGTCACATGCCACAGAAAACCACTATTGTTCAGATTGTTTCAAATATTTAAGTAAAGTGTTATCTAAAATTCTTTGAGTTGTGAACTTTCTTCTCCAGAGAGAACTGCCTTATATATTGGATGGAAGCATACAGGTAACTAGGGTAATGCCAGTAAAGCTTTCACTTCAAATTTTCTATAGTATGAACTTAGTGCATTATTCCTATTGTTACTATAACGAATTATCACACATTTCATGGCTTAAAACATTAATTTCTTATCTTATAGTTCTGGCCATCCAAAGTCTGAAATGGGTCTTGCTGGGCTAAAATCAAGGTATAGACAGCGCTAGGTTCCTCCAGGAAGCTCTAGGGGGCAATGTTTCCTTGCCTCTTCCAACTACTGGAAGCCACCTTCATTTTCTATCTTGAGGCCCCTAACAGCGCAATGGAGCATCCTCACAGCTCTGACTCTGTCCTTCCCTTCTGCCTTCCTCTTTCACATTACAGCATTTTGTGATTCCAATGGGCCCACCCAAGTATTCCAGGATAATCTTTTTATTTTAAGGTCAATTGATTAGCAATCTTAATCCCATTTGCAAATTTAATCCTTACCCCCTTTGTCATGTAACAAAACATATTCATAGGCTCCAGGGAGTAGAACATGGACATCTTTGGAAGTGATTATTCTGTAATTGACTTTACAGAACTTTTACATTTCTACCATATCTGATATTTAAATACATTTAAAATGCATATAGATAGATAGATAGATAGATACAGATAGATACTTATATCTACATAATCTATGGAATTTTTAGATTTCTACTAATTCCAGTATTTAAATAAATACATTCAAGATCGATCTATCTATCTATCTATCTATCTATCAGAACAAACATGACTTTGGAAACCAAATTTGTAAGGTTTTTATTTGAGCTCAGCCACTGTCTGTTTTACACTGGTCATGTTACTTAAACTCACAGAGAAATGACAGTCACACCAAAATTTCAGGGTGGGTTTGAGAAATAGAATTATTTACCATAGCAGTTCATACACTGCAACAGCTTAATAAATGGCATACATTATTATTTATGCTGAAAACTGATCTAAAGGATATATGATATGTAAAAAAACTATTAATATTTTCTTTAACTATAATAAACACATACAATGCAAATAATTGAACTCTCTGAAACTTCACAAATTGAACAGACCTGTTCAATACACATCCATACCAAGAAACAATACTATTAACAGACCTCATTTATACTGTATCACTTCTTAGATAACTACTATTCTGACCATTCACAGCATAAATTAGATTTAACTGTTTTTGTACTTTAAATAAAAGATGCATAGATACTCTTTTGTGTCTGACTTCTTTGGCTCCACATTATATCTCTCTAACTCACCCATTTGTTTACACATAGTTATGGATGTTTTTTGTCATTGCTCTATTCTGGCATAGCATTCTATTCCATATTATATTCCAGTGAATATAATACATTTTTTGATCCATTATTTTCTGATAGGCATTTGGGTAGGTTGTTGTTATTACACATAGTGTAGTACTGAAGACGCCGGTACTTACCTTTTGGTTAACACATGTATGCTTTTTGTTAGATATAGACCTCGTATTGGATTTATTGGACGTGTTAGACAGAATAATGCCCCCTAAAGATGTCTTCATCCTAATCCTTGAAACCTATGGATATGTTACCTTCACAGCAAAATGAATTTTACAGGTATGATTAAATTAAGGATCTTACTATGAGAGATTATCCTGGATTATTCAGGTGTGCTTAACCTAATCATAAGAATCCCTAAAAGCTTTTCCTGGCTGAGTTCCGAGTGGAAGGGAAATGTGATTACAGAAGAACACTTAAAGAGGGAAGCGAACTTGCTGGCTTTGAAGATGAATAAAGGGGTCCAAGAGCCAACAAACGGGGACAGTTTGAGAAGTTGAAAAGGGTAAGGAAATGATTCTGTAGACCCTCCAGAAGGGGACTCTGTACCGCCAGCACCTTGACTGAGACCGTGATGGACTAACCTACAGAATTTTAAGATAATACATTTGTGTTATTGAAAGCCACTAAATTTGTGGCAATATTTTATAGTGGCAATAAAAACAAATACAGTGGATGACTGAGCAGTTACATGTTCAGCCAGACCATATGTATATACTCTTTTGTAAAATGTCTTTAAGTCTGTATGATTTAAATTATTTGAAATTTGTTGAGGTTGTTTTTCAGCGTTTTACTGTCAATATTCTGTCTTCTTATATTTGAAGTCTGTGTTTAATAAGCAATATACAGGGTACCTGGGTGGCTCAGTTGATTAAGCATCTGACTTCAGCTCAGGTCATGATCCCAGGGTCCTGGGATTGAGCCCCGCATTGGGCTCCCTGCTCCGCAGGGAACCTGCTTCTCCCTAGCCTCTCTCTCTCTCATGAATGAATAAATAAAATCTTTAAAAGAAAGAAAAAAAGAAATCCTTTAAAAAATCATAAGTAATACCTAAATAAATTTTTAACTATTTATTTATACTATTAAATCCATTCCATTTATTAAATAATTAATATGACAAAGATTATAGCTAACAGCTTGTTTCCTATTTGACACATGCTTTTTTAAAAAAAGTCTATTGAGATATAATTTATATTTTAGAATGCATCCATTTTCCGTAAGTCTCATGAGTTCTAACAAATATACATACTCATGACTATCACCAAAATCAAGATACACTTTCTTCACCCCAAATACCATCATGCTTCTTTTGTGATCAACTTCTCACACTTCTGGTACCAGGAAATAATAATCTACTTCATGTTACTAATAAATTTGTTTTTTGTTGTTGTTGATTTTCAGATAAATAGAACCTTGTAACCTGATTTATTTTATGTCTGGCTTCTTTTACACAGCATAATGCTTGTTGAGATATATTCATATTGTTATGTAAATTATTAGTTTATTATTTTTTAACTCAGAGTAGAATCCTATTGTATGGATATACCACAATTTGTTTATCCATTCCCCTTTAGGTTTTGATGATTATTAATTAAGTAGAGTTAATATGAACTTTTTCACACAAGTCTTTGTGTGTGAAAACATTAGCATTTCTTTTGGAGAAACACCTAAGAGTAGAATAATGATTTTTATTTAACTTCAAAAATGACTACCAATGATTTACCCAAAGAGGTTAAAATTTTGTATTCCCACCAGCATTTTGCAAGAGATTCTGTTGTTTCATGTCCTCACTGACAATTGGCACATTTAGATTTTTAAATTTATTTTCAATTTAACCACAGTTGAGTAGAGTAGAATCTCAGTTTAAGTTGACATGTTCCTGATAACTAATTATATCAAATATCTTTTTATGTACTTATTGGCATGTATATATTTCATTTTATGAACTGCTTTTGTTCAAATTTTTCACCCCCTTCTTTGGATTGTTCATCTTCTTGTTATTAAGTTTTAAGAGCTTTTTAGATATTCTGGATCTATATTATTTGTCTGTTAAATGGATCGCTAGTTCTTTCCCAGTCTGACTTTAGCCTTTGCATTTTCTTAATGATGCTTTTTAAAGAGCAGAAAACTTTTTTCTTTTAAGATTTTTAAATTTTTTTATTATTTTATTTTATTTTCATTTGAATAACTTGTGATTTGTACATTAATATTTATATAGGATTTTATAAATATTAAATTATGGATGCCTAATTATAGTCTAATAAAGTTATTATTTTTCTACTTTCCCTATTCTGCTAGTAACTTAGAATCTTTAAAACCACTTCCATTTTGTATTATTGTTGTGATGTTTTGTTTTACATATAATTTAAACTTCACAGGACTTTCTATAATTGTTTTGTACATTAAGCAATTATTTATATTCACTCATTTATTTATCTTTTTGTGGTGTATTTTAATTATATTCTATATTTCTATGTTCACATTTTAGATCAATTTTTTCCTGCCTGAAGGAAGATCTGGTTTTAATTTAGACTTTTATTTTTAACTCTGTCCCTATTATTGACAGCTTCCCTCAGTCTTTGTCTGCAAACATCTTTATTTCACTTTTATTTTTGAAGGATAAGAATATATTCACTTGTTATAGAATTCTAGGTTGGCAGTACTTTTTCTCTGGAAATACAAAGATGTCATTCCACTGCTTTCTGACTCCCATCATTAGTGGAGAGAAGACAGCTGTCATTCTTATGGTTGGTTGTTCTTTGAAGACAAGGCATCTTTCTTTCTCGGGCTGGCTTTTAGGATTTACTTTTTCATTCTTTTCTTTGCAGCAGCTCTACTGTGAAGTGCCTAGTTACACCTTCTTTTTGTATATACTGCTTAAGGTATAATTAGATTTCTTGTACTTATGAGTCTTTTATCATTTAAAAAATTTCTTAGCCCTTATTCCTTTAAATACTGTTTTTGCCCCATTGTTTCTCTCTTTCCCTTCCAAGACTTTGATTATAATTATAATAGACCTTTGAAGAGTGTCCAGAATATCTCATGCTCTGTTCTATTCTATGTTTTTTTTCTCACTACTTCATTTTGTGTATTTTTTATGGACTTTCTCCTAGGTAACTAATGTTTTGTGTTAATGTGTCCATTTAAAACTATCCACTATTCATAATTTCAGAGATCACATTTTATTTTCTGTTTGTAATGTCAACTTATTCTTTTTTTTCTTTTGGAGAGTCTAACACTTTGGTGAATTTCATTAACTTTTCATCTTTTTTTTTCACTATGTTCTTTAACTTTAAACATAGTAATTTTTAAGTATTTATTTGTGAATTCTAATATATGAATGTTTGGTGTTCATGCTAATATATGCATTGAATCTCGGCCCTTTTCCTTTATTGTTGGTCATGTTTTCTCTTATTGATAGCCTGTTTAGAAGTTTTTTAATACCAGTCAGTGTGCCATGACGTAATTCTAGAGATTCTGGATGATAGTATATTCCACTTAATAAAGTTTAACTTTTCCTCTGTAAGGCAAGTACCTGAAGAGCTAACCATCTAAACTGAATCGGAAATTAAGATGAGTTGGCCTTTGTTGCAGTTTTGATCAGACTTTGTATACACCTGGTTTGTTTTTTTTTTCCTAAATATGGTTCTAAAAAATTTGGATTGAGAGCTTTCCAAGTCAATATCTTTTACCTCAAAAGATTACAAGAGATTCGATACTGTCCAGTAAAGGTTTTATCCTAACTCTACAGTCTTCCCTTGCCCCTGTGGCTTCATAATTGGGCACATGTCTTACTGATGATGTTTTCAAAATAAGTGCCCTTACTGTCACGTCTTGGTTTCACAAGTATCACAGTGATTTCACTCTGCTTTTTAGAAGATTTGTTTTCTATTTTCCCAGTCTCTTGTGTCCCCTCAATTTCCAGGTTATCACCTTTATTGAACTACTAAAATGTTGTGTTTCTTCTTTGCCATTTCCCTTCCAAATTCTCTACGTTTGTCTGCAACTTAAAAATGTCTCCAGTAAAAAGTGGCTGAATATTGTCAACTTACCTTGGAAAGGGTCTCAACTTCTTTGATTTATGGATTTTTAGTTTTTATTCTTTACTGTTTCCAAGAGTTTTTGTTGCCTTTTAAAAATGTGATTTAAAAAAAATCCTCCATGTTCTTATTGTTGTATCAACCATTAGGGTCATGTCTTCTCATGTGGATTTCCAAATCTTCAGAATAGCAGTGCTGTGTCAAATTTTTACCATGCTTCATTTTTCTCTGACTTCTTATTCTGCAACCAAAAAGAAAAACTCTTGGACTTAATGAAAATCTCATGTAATTAGACTATGCTCTTCTGGATAATCTCCCTTTTTAGTTACTCAAAGTCAAATGATTAGTAATTTTTGTTACATTGGAAATATTACAAATCTGACATTTCATCATAGTCAGATTCCTGAGATTAGGGCATGAAAGTTGGTCCATTTTGGAATTCAGCCTACCAAAATATCTATGTTTAAAATATCCTAAAATGTTCATGAATTTTCTCTCCAGTTACATCAGTATAATAGGCAGAAAGCCATCTAGGTATAGAACTGAAAGTACTGCTAATCTTGTTATTTCTGCTTTCTTTATTCTTTAGCTTCTGTTTGGGAAGCATTACATCTATATGGAGGTTTGCTTTGATGACAACTGTTGTTAGCTGTGGAAAGACAAAGATCTTCTAGACAAAACACTGCTTTTCCTTCTGCCTCATAACTATTCAACAATAATGAGAGTTTAATTTGTGTCAGATTCTGTTCTGGGTACTAGGGATAATGCAATGATTAGACAAAATACCTGCTCTCATAGAACACAGTAATAACCCAAGAAAAATATATTTTTAATATACTATTAGAATTAAATAATATCTATTATATCAGAAATTTATGAAACTGAATTAAAATTTTTTTTAATAAAGCAGGAATGGGGGCTAGAAAGTGTTTAAGAGAGACTTGATGGTTGAAATTTTTGATAAAGTGCTCAGGGAAGGCCTCACTGAAAGTTGACATTTGAATAACAATGTTAAGACTGTCCTCTTCAATTTTGTTTTTGCCTACTTTTTCTATATTTTAAATATTACTTTTCTTCTTCAGAGCTCCATCAATGGTCTTTTTAAAAATTTTAGATTTATTTGTACATTTTATAATCTGTTTTTCTCAAAGTATAATCTGAAAACCAAATATATTAGAATCATCTGGAGTCACTTTGCCATAACAATTTCTAAACTGCACACAAAAATTTGAGTCTGAAATTGGTTATTACATTCCCAACTTTTAACAAGCACCCATTTTGATGCTTATGCAAAACAAATTTGATAACAACTTCCTTTGATGAAGAAATGATTAAATCTATTTCCCATGGCTTTCTTTGGCACACATATGTTGGCAACATCTTTGCATCTCTATAGTCTGGTAATAAATATCCATTGAATAAATTAAAGCATGAAAGGCTTTTAAATAATTCCTGCACAGAAAGTCACCTGTGTGTTCTATTCATAAATTCCAATGGATTCTACCCGGTTGCCTTTTAAATTTTGTATAGAAAGCCATCATTTTGAGTAGAAAATTCATATATATGTATACACACACATACATATATGTATTCTAGTTTGAACATCACATTTTAGTCTATATCACATGAAAATTTATTGACCAATTAAACTCTTTAACTCTTTGTATTTGTTATATATTGCCACACAATGCTATTTAATAAATAACCACAAAACCTCAGTGGCATAGAAGAATAAACTGACCACCCAATCACAAAGATTTATGGATAGACTGATCTGGGATGGGTTCAGCTGATTTCAAATGGGTTCTCTCATGCATCTGAGGTCTGCTGAAGGCTGGTTGCGTTGCTCCTGAATGTCCTGAGCTTAGACACCTTGTCTTTGATGCATATGGCATCTCCTCTTCTAGGAGATTTGCAGAAGAGCAAAAGTTTAGAGATTGGAGAATTGATAATATAATTTGATATTATGTGCTAGCAATATCTGAGAGGTAGAACTAATAAATAAATCTGAAACTGTTCTTATAGTCATTCAGAAATTGGCCATAACAGCAGTGTTGATCTTTGGGTAAGTTAAAATTATTAATAAAATTTGGGGTGCCTGGATGGCTCAGTTGGTTGAGTGTCTGCCTTCAGCTCAGGTCATGATCCCAGCGTCCTGGGATTGGGCCCTGTGGTGGGTTCCCTGCTCAGAGGGGAGCCTGCTTCTCTCTCTATCTCTGCCACACACTCTCTCTCCCCCTGCAAAAAAATTAGTAAAATTAGGTTTTAAACAAAATTTGCATGAAACACACATTGCTATAATTGAAAGTGAAGAAAGTTACACTTCAACAACACCAACAACAAAGAGGAAAATGAAGGAATTTAGATTTCAGCTCAATATAAAGAATTTTGCATCAGAGCTTCCAGCAAAAGGAATAAGCTGCTTCATGAAGTAGTGATTTTCCTATCACTGACAGCTTTCATGAGCTCTATGGTATTTATAGGAGTTGTTTTAGAGTGGATTTTAAACCTTGGAATAAACTGGCTTAATCTCTATGAGTTCTTCCAATCATTAAATATTATTATTTGTAGAATCAAAATTAAGCTGACACACAACAACCATAAAAATGAGACTATAAAATAAACGTAAAGTTCTATGTAAATTCAAATTAAGAATGAACTTGAAATAAATATCAATTAACATATAATGATGTAAGTTGTTATAGTGGATTATTTACTTGTCTGGGAACATTAAGTTTTATTCTAGCCTGTGTCACAAAATGTAATACATACTTTCTGTCATTTGGTATATTACTTGATCTGTTTCCCTCAACTGTAAATGTATAGTTAGACGACCTAAGTGGCATGAAGGAGACAGTCATGTGGATAGTTGCAATAAGAATATTTTAGGCAGAGGAAATAATAAATGCAAAGACTGTGAGGTAAGGACATGTCTGGGTTATTAAATAACAAAAGATTCTTGTGGCTGGAACAACAGAGAGGAAAACAATGAAGTTGAGAAGTGGTTCAGATCAGTGCTTAGAGGACATCGTGAAGACTTTGGAGTTTCACAGGGGAGGGGATGCAAAGCAGTGACAGGACACTTCAATTCCAGTTGTAGGATAGTGAAGAGACTGTGGAAGACAAGTGTGGAAGCAAGGAGCTCAGTCTTAGAATAGTCCAGCAAAGGTAATGAATCTTCAATGAGCAGGTCAGTGGTAAAGTGGTACAGCCTGGTTGCAAATGGATGGCACTTGACTGACAGGATTTGCTGTTATTGGAGGAGGTCATCAAGAAGACTGGGCCATCAGCTGACACTCGAGTTAGGCTTGGGCAATAGAGGCTTCTTACCCCAACTCCTGTTCTTGGAATGTCTGGTGTTGTCTACGGTTCCTACAGAGGGCGCCACTTTCAAGGACTGAGAGAGCAATGTGGTGTTGAGAACATCTGGACATTTGTGACTAAATCCAGTTAGGCTTCTATATGCAAACCTTTAAGATTTGGTGGGCTGCTAGTGCAGAAAACTACTCATTTTGCAGCCACCAAAGACAAGCCTGATAAGTAGTTTCCCTTGTTCATTAAAACTGCACCTACCAATCTGGAAAATCTGCTTCTTTTTTCCTTCTCTCCTTACCATGTATGTGTGTGTGTGTGTATAATTTATTTATGAGAGAGAGAGAGAGGGAGAGAGAGAGAGAGAGCTCATGCACACACAAGCAGGAACGGAGGGAGGGGCAGAGGGAGAGGGAGAAGCAGACTCCCTGCTGAGCAGCCCCTGAGCAGGAAGCCCTAGATGAGGCTTGATCCCAGGACCCCAGGATCATGACCTGAGCTGAAGGTAGATCTGAGCTGAAGGCAGACGCTTGACTGGCTGAGCCACCTGGGCACCCTCTCCTTGCCCTGCATATATGGGTGCTGCTTTCAGATTCCTTCCAGGAAGCTCCCAAGGAAGTTATGAATCAATGCGAATGGTAAAGAGAAGTCAATTATAGCATGCAAGAAGTATATCAGAGTTTTGGGTAAGCCAATTATTGGCTGGGGAGGCTGTTTTAGATTTGTCAACAGAAGCATGTCCCAAAACCAAAGGTATAATATAATAAAAAATTTTCTTTATTGTTATGTCCCAGGTTTTAAAAGTTCTAATTAACAGCATTATTAATTAAACTTCTGAAAAATTTTAGATTTATCTGGGTATTAAAGCATTATATTATGTATAGGAGACTGAGTTAATTAATATATTGATTTATATTTTTTCTGGTTTATTGAAAGATAGTACAACATATGATCAAGTACAAGACTAGACTCTTTGAATCTCAATTCTGCATTTTATGTGCTTTGTGACCTTGGGAAACACCTAAGTTCTTTGGGTGCTTTAATTTCCTTACCTATAAAATCAGGCTTATTAATTACCACACATGACGCTTCTAAGGACGAGCAATGTAGGAAAAGAGGCTTCTAATGGTGTTATAAAGCTAACTGTCACCATCGTAAATGGAATTCATTCCCTCTCACGTTAGCCCTATGAGGTACGAGAGCGAAGTGCCAGGGAGTTTTGATCACTGGACGAACCGGTTAATTCAGGACTCGGGATCTGGCAAAGGAGACAAGAGTGTTACAGACTTGAAGTTAGTGAGAGGAAAAACCTCTTGATCATAGAGGTGAGATATATCTCAATTTACAACTTGCCTAGCATAAGCATTTCTCAGCATCTTTTCCTTCCAGCTCCTAGAATATAAACGTCACCACTGAAAGGAAAACATCAATAAAGTAGAAGCTTGAAAATCTTCAAATTCGTCCTATGAATAAATGCTTCGACTTTTTGTTTACAGAGAAATCACAATGCATTTAACATAGAAATCGTCTAGAAGAAGAGTCATTGATGTCATCCACACTCTGCAAGTCAAGGAAAATTCCTCTGGGAAAATCTTATGTTATTGAAATATGCCATTTGAAGTGTGTATAGCAAATGCAAAGAGAAAAGACAGTAAGGGAATAAACCATTTATTAGTAAACACTGACAGTTAAAAATAGCCTGTATTATCGTATTATATCTATCAGTTCAAACTGAAACACAGTACCTGAGGCTAGGAAATAGTCAATTTTTTCATTTATAAAAAATATCAGGTTTTTGCTTTTGAGGCTCTGTGGAGCACAACAGAATAAGCCCACATTTAACTTATCTTTTTTTAAAATATTGAAATTTGAGGTGGAAGGATATTTTATGCCTTAAAAATATCCAGTGCGTAGAGGCATAATTGACATAAATAAAAGGCAAGTATTTAGTAGGTGGAATCTGATAAGTTTTGATGTATGTATACACCTGTGAAACCATAAAAATATTCAATTTTTACAAACCTAAATAAGTTTTATTTTCAACAAATTTAGTACCTCATGGTGACCTTTCATTCATAACTTGGATACTTACAGCTCTTCCTCAATGATTTTATATGCAATATTATGCTAACATTTTCTTATGTACCTAAAACTATGTTATCCCTTTCCATACCTTGCCAGTTATTCAAGGCTCAGCTCCAATAACACATTCTTTGAAACTTCTCTGATGTCCTCTTCAGAAGAAACCTTTTCCTGTTTGAACAGCCTTTATTCTGTTTTATGGCCCATTGAATATGTTACCTTACACCGAACTTGCAGATTAGTACATCCCTTACAGATCGTAAGTTTCGTGAGGCAGAGAATCTGATTTATCTTTGCACCCATTTTAAGGCCTAACGTGGAGTGTGTACTGAATTGAGTACAATATAGATTGATGAACAAAGATTTTCTAACCTAAGTTTGCAAGCATGTTCTTCAGTTAAAGTATCCTATTAGCTATCCAGACAAGAGGACTTATCAGAATAAAGGAGAAGAGGAAAGGAGGGAGAGAGGGAAAAAGGAAGGAAAGCAGAAAGAAAACGACCACCAGAAAAGACGATAGCTTTAGTTTTAGTGGTAAAGAGCACAGAGATATACTAAAATTCCTATCTGAAGACTATTTTAGGAACATCGGCCCTTGCACACATTAGTGCACTCCTATAAGAAAAGCAATTACTAGTTATTTTGACATATTGAAATTTAATTGCATAATTCATATAGGAGCTACATAAGAAACTTAATATAACATTAGCAGGAACAAAGGAGTCACTTTAATCATAAATAACAAAAATTCATCCTCCCCAGAAGACAAGTTCATTTGTTTGTTTAAACCTTCAACCATTTAGATTCAGAATAGCTCAGGAACTTGCACTGAACCATTTTCTCCAGTATGGCATGGCTTGTGTTTAGGGACTCTAGATCTATAATAGCCAAAGCGTAGTCCGAGGGCAATATATGTTTAAATTCCGTATAGAACTTTATTGTACTTCTATCATTTGGTTTTGAAACTCTCTTTTATTCCCTCATCATAACAGAGTATACAGTGAACTTGGCAAACCCAGGTAAGGACATTAGAAACTTGAGTTGCTTTAACACAACACATTAGGGGCTGAAGAGAAGGAGTTGAACAAGTATAAATGAGCACAGAATTGGGATACGAAATTTAAGCAACTTAACTGGGATACAAAATACAAGCAAAATTTGGGGGTAGGACTGGATATTTAAAATGGAAAATATTTTAGAGCCATTAAATCATGGATAGACTGTATATAAATGTACACAAATGCATATACATATACAACCTATCTGAAGCTTTTATATCTTCCTAGACTCCACTCTCCTCCAAAAAAGCCATCAGATGGAAAACACGAGTTAGTACCTTCCATACATTTTTAATATATTTTTCATTCATGAAAGGCAGAACATTCCTAAGACTTTCTGTGTACACCTTCAAAACACAAAACAAGCATTAAAATAATAGAAGCAAAAGCAAACATAATGAACCCTGAGAAAAATATCAAACATATTAGACTCCGGCAGTTAGGTGTGACAAGTAAGCATTGCTTCTGTTTATAAGACCCCACTAAATCAAAACAATGGGGCCGATGGTGAGGGATCATTGTCTCTGATATGCTGCCGGGAGTGTTATTTATGGTTGTTTATAAAATATGCTGTCACAATGGCAGGCTGCCTAGGACCTCAGTGTTTATGGAGTAGCCTATCTTTAGGTGCCCTCTGGTATACAAAATTTTTAAAGAAGGAATAGAAAGTATGTTCAGCTTTGTCACTGTAAAACTGCCCTTATCTTTCACAACAACATGATCAGTCAAAGCCAAATGTATGAAGTTTTCACAAAGGAAACACACATGTGTAACCAGCATGCAAATTTCTATACGGTTTTGTTTGTTTATTTTTTTGTGTTGTTTTGCACAACCTCTTTATCAGATTAAGGATGTTCTCTGCTCTTCCTAGTTTGCTGAGAAAAGTTGTTTTAATGTGTTTTTTTTTTTTTGGTCAAACGCTTTTTCTGCATCTACTAGAATGTTTTCTGTCCTTAAAACCGTTAATATTGTGAAATATAATGCTTGATATTCTAATGTTAAAACGACCATGTGACCTGAAACGAAACCTATTTAGTCAAGGCAAAATATTACTCTTGTATGAGATTTGCTTATAATAATTCACTTTGACATCCTCTAAGTTTAAGATAAAGATTGGCTTGTATTTCTTTCTTCTAAAAGTCCTTGTAAAATTTTGTTACCAATGTGATAATGGTCTCATAGAATGAGTTAAGTTTTCTCACATTGTCTATTTTCCCACAGAATATGTGTATAATTTCTTCCTTCAGTGTTTGGGAAAAATTACAATGAGACCATTAAGGACCGGAGATTTCTTTGACAACCTGCTCTTACATACAGCTTCAAATTCTTTAATAGAAATAAAATATTCACATCACCTACAATGCTTTTTTATCTAACTACTTGTCAAATATATTGCCATAAGGATTTTCAAGATATCTTATTATGATTTTCAATATCTGTAAGAACTATGTAGATATCCCATTTTTATTCCTGATATTATTACTTCAGTACATTTTAACTTAATATAAACACTGACATTTCTCAATTTATAGTGGTCTTGATATTTTCCTCTTTATGTTTTCTAGTATTTTTGTTGTCTTCTTATGGATTAAACAAATATTTTTATTTTTCTAATTTCCCTTCACTTAGCTTTCATTGTGTGTGTGTGTATACACACATGTGCACACCCATACTCTTCTTTTAGTGGTTACCTGAGAAATTACAATATACATCCTTCAGTTGCTACATTCTTATTTAAATTATTACTTTTACTATTTCTTTTTTTTAGAAGATTTTTTTACTTTATTTGTCGGAAGGAGAGCACACACGCACAAGTAGCGGGAGCGGTAGGCGGCAGAAGAAGCAGGCTCCCTGCTGTGCAAGGAGCCTGAAGCAGGACTCGATCCCAGGACCCTGGGATCATGACCTGAGCTGAAGGCAAATGCTTTAACTGACTGAGCCACCCAAGCATCTCTACTTTTACCATTTCTAGAACAATACTGGGACTTTAGTAGACTTGAATTGAATTAATGTACTTCCAGATGTTTAAATTTTTTCATGATTTTTAACCTACATGTTTTAAATTACATTAGACGGTATTATTTTTTTTGTCTATTTAACAGTTACTCAAATATATTTACTCTTTCTGATGCTTATTACTTTTTAGATGCCTCTGCTTTTAGAATTTTTTCTTCCCAATTTCCTTTTGATTTTGTCTTTTCGTGTATGTGACACTGTTGCTATCAATTTGCTTTAGTATTTGTTTTCCTGAAAATGCATTTATTTTGCCTCAAATGATACAGAATATTTTGATGGCATAAATTTCTAGATTGACATTTTAACTTTTCTTTCAGTACTTAAAGATATCTTATTGTTTCCTTCTGGCTTACTTCATATTTACTAAAAAATAATTGTCAGCCTTAGTTTTGCTCCTGGCAGGTGTTTTTCTCTCTGATTTCTTAAAAGATATTTTTCCTTTGTTTTTTTATGCAGTTTATTAGGATATGCTCAGGTGTTGGAAATGTTGATGTTATCATTTCTAGTAGATGTTATTAATCATATCCATATATCAAATCCTTCTTGTGATTCATGGACTGAAAAACCAAAAAGAAAGGAAGGAAATGTACACATAGTAAGTTGATAAAAGAATATAAAATTATTCAACTTACTCGAAAGATTAAAAAGGAGAGGAAAAGTGATATTACAGTGGAAGGTGTGAAATAGAGAACAAATACAGGAAACTTGTCAACTCAATAAATCAGTATTTTATTTATTTATTTGTTTGTAACTATATTTAAAATATATAACATTTTAAAATGTAACTAAAAAGCTAAGATTGTGAGGTAAGATATAAGTACACAACACCCAGTGTATGCTGTTCTCGAGGGGCTTAACTAAAAATTAAGATAACAGAAAGACTAGAAATATAGAAAAAGCTTAAGCATGCACATAGTATCCAAAAGAAAGCTGTTGTAGCTGTTGTCCTATCAGACAAAGTAGATTTAGAGGCAAGTGTTGCTAGACAAAACCTGGCACATTTATTAGTACAATGAAGGCCTATGCAACACTGTGGAAATATACTAATAGCATCTATTATGTCATAAATACACGTATAGATAAATCTGCTCAATGCATTTCGAATAGGTTTTATTAGGCAGATGTCTGAAAGGTATAGTTATCATTTTTTTTCTGTTTCTAATGTGAAAAATTATTTTTTCTCTTAGCAAAGAATCAAAATCCGAAGTACAAGTTTTAAAGCTATATGAATATTTACTATTGTGCTAAAAAACCCTGCTTTTGAATACTTACTTAGGATTCTTAAGTAGATATTAAAGTCCTGAACATCCTGACTGAGAGCCAAATTAGAATGTGACATAAGTATGACCAAAAAAACAACTTTTTTACAGAGAAGGCATCTAATGAAGACAATGGAAAGTACTCTCAGACTATAGAAATCTAATTTTTCACTCAAGAATGTCTTTTAGGCTAATGTTTGGGTTTTTTTCCTGCTCAGTCTGGCCTTATCTATCTCAGGACTTCATGGTAATTAATTGATCTTTGCAGAGCCTCTTATACACTGAAAGCATGTGTTATAGATTGGAGATTTCAATTAGAACTAAACTGACTTTTACTTTAGCTTTCTTCCATGCAGGTAGTCTAACTACCTTTGATTTTTAAACATCAGCTTGGCAGAGCAGAGTTAAGATCAACATATTGGACAATATTACTGACTGATCTCATTTGAAAACAAAATTGAGAATCAAGTGTTTTAAGTGGTGTTATTCCTTTCAACCATTTACCTGAGCATATGTAGAAGATACTTTTATAGTCATCACAAGATGACCTTTTGGAGAAAGCACTCAACCTGCTGAGTGAGTGCCCCTTTTGTTAATGGGATTCAAACAGCTAAATAATACAACTGACCTGAAAAAAGGGACTCTGAGCTGTCTAGAAATTTGTTGCTCATAGAAAAATATCTAATTTTATTTGAGAATGTATTAAGCACTTTTCTATCTATGACATTTCAGATTACATTTGAAATGAAATATTTTACACTTCCACTCATATTATGGTCTGGGACAGGTAGTATTATTATTTTATGTGCACTTTATATAAGCAATTAATAGAAATTATCTGAACGATGGATGTTTCATTAACTCTTAGGGTTGAATTTGATTGCCTCGTTCAGGCTGAACAATTATTTTGAAGTTAGGTCTTCCAAATGTCCGTTTAGATCATGTACAAACCGTGTCCTGGCTAATTTGTTTTCATTATGTTGCCACAGACCTTTCCCATTATATCCATTAGTTTTTCAGTGTAGACGTGGTAGCTAGTAAGATGATCCAAGAAAACTGAATAATTTGTTTTGGGAAATGTAAAAACTCACCTACACATATCAAGTCAGAATACATATCAAATGAAAGTAATGGCAACTTAGATTATTAAAGGAACTGAGACTATTATTAATCCTGTTTTTGTATTCTAAGTATAAATAAACTGTGATTCGGTGAAGTTGCATGAACTTGATCAATATCACATCACGCAGTTAGTTAATGTCATGCGCTCCCATGTCAATTTTCCTATAAGGGCTCTTTCCTTACACCACAGTGTTTGTTCTATGTAAATACACACACTGAAGAACAAATTAGTATTAAAGATAATAGCAAATTAAGCACATAGGCATTTTGAAGAAGTTTCTATAAATGAGCGGTTACCTAGAGAAAATGGTCCTTGATATGGATATATTATTTCTACTGGGGCTATGTACATTTAGAACTTAAAAATAATTATAGATATACAGTGTTTATAACCAATAAATCACATGATTATTAACTTCATGTTTGAAAGTATGAAATAGAAGTATGTCGTGCTCAGTTTTTAGCTAGAAGAAAAGTAAAAATTCCTATCTCAAGGTGTGAATTAAATCAATAAAGTAGAACTTTCCGAGTACCATAGGTCCTGGGATCAGACCAAATAATATGGAACTTACAGAGATTGGATCCTACTAGCTACCGGAGTACTCAGAGATGTCTATGTTATCATATGCCTTTAGTTGTGTGTAACATTAGGTAATGGAAAATTCAATAAGTATATAAAATGTGAGTGGAGTGATGATTTGACATTAGCTTAAAAAGTATTTGCACTGACTGATGTCATGTGCTTTTTTACTGTCTTTTCAATTATACTGACTTTTTCTATTCCATTCACACAACTCTTTGATACTAATGCCATGCTTTTACAAAATAGTTCACCAAGGTTGAGACATTGCAAAGAACTAAGAGAAAATTGCTTACCAGCCCATTAAATCATTATATGCAGTAACTTGTTCTCAGGTAAAGAAGTTATTTCAAGATTATATACTGAAAGTCTGTTTAAGTTAAAACATCCCTATGGATCTTTATATTTGGAAAAATCTGTGTAATACAACTATTATAAACTTTATATACTTTTCAGGAAATCAAATTAATAATTACCTAAATACCACTTTATAAGAATATTTAAATACAGAACATACCCCAAAAGTTTTTGTTTATATAGATATCTATATCTTTTATTCGATCTTGAAATATTCAATCCTACCCATTATGTTATGACTAAATTTACATTACAGATCATCATAATCCCACTAAACACTCCTATAAACTGCAATTTACACATTCATTACATGTGTAATGTAATGCAGAGATTTTAGATGGGTGTTATGTATTATCTATTACAGTTTATTTTTAGTAAGCTAAGAATGTAACCAATGTGCACTGTCACATTTTATTTGGAAAGAAACTTCTATTTTTGGTTTTATATATAAATTAATACTGCTAAAGAATTGATCTTCTCTTTATACATTAATAATTATATGCATTTTTTATATGTATATTTTTTTAAGGGCTTTGTAAAACTATTTGTCCTACTGGATAGTTTTGCTTTTATGTACTGTATCACAAACAGGCCAGGCTAGTTGGGGGCATGTTAGCACATCAGAACATTTCTGCATTAGCTGCTTCTCCCAGAAACACGTATGATTTGGGTTTTCCTCCATTACAGCAGCACACAAATATGAAGAAATCAAATCCGTATTGATTTACAACACAGATAATTATAGAAGAATGTGTGAGAAGGCTTTCTAATAGAATTCTGTCAATCAACTCCAGGCCCAACTTTCTCATTATGTGTTTGCTGAAACTATATGATGGAATTTGTCTGGTGACATTTCAGGGATAGTGACTTTGATTTCAAAGGAAATGTTTCAGGTTCATTTCATTACCTTAGAAAAGTAAAAGCAAATTTGCCTTATAAAAAGCAATTACTTCTTAGCTGACCAGTGCACAATAGCAATATAAGAGAGATTTCTCATTCCACTATTCAAATTCTGAACCAGCAAACTAGTGTTTGATTTTGCTTTAAGCCAATTTTACCATGTTTGAATTGCAAAAGCATTTAATCTTCATAAAGTAAGTTATTATAATGGAGATCATATTGTATTGGTATAGAATACCAGCTAAGGGACAACAAGGTGGGTTTCCCCCAGTATTTATAGCATTTTAAAAATGATATTTGGTAGAAAACATTCATGAAAATTTTAAAAAAATAAAGAGAACATATTTTAAATTGAGACATTGTGCTATTTTTTGCTTCATAGTTGTACTTATATTCGTTTCAAATTATAATTCTATGAATTTTTAAGTGATGGACACAAAAAATATTTCTATTCGACTATAATGACTGTTATGAACAATATTGGAAAACTCTGACTGAATCTATTTTTATCTATCTTTAGTATTTTAAATTTACTTTCTATAATAAAATATATTTCATACTTTTATAAACTTTTTAAAATAAAAGTATTTTTATTTAATTTTTTAATAGATAATACAAAGCAAGTAGTATTAACAGGAACAGTGGCAACACACCTCAAGTGGAGACTGAAAGAGAACCAACTCTAGGAAAGCCTACAAAAATTTTATGAAGAAAACCAATATATTAAATGAGGTAAAGTGGTTCAAAACCCTGGACTTCCTGCCTCAAATCAATGGAAACTTTTATTTCTGGTGGAGGAAGGGAACAGTTAGTGAGACAAATCATCAATCCTGATGATCCTTCCTTCTAATCTATACTGCTGAGACTAGTATATTCATTTTATGGGCCATTAATTTCTCAAATATCTGGAATTTGTCAGCCTTCACACATTTTTAAATTTAAAGTATACTTCATACTTTAAAAAAAAATAGAGATAGAGATCGGTGGGGCCATTTGCGAGTGGAGATCCCCTTCAGTATTGAGTCTAATAAGGGGTTAGACGAAAGCTACCAATCATAAAAATTGTCCTATAAATATGGTGGAGTGGTAAAACCTAAAATTTGAAATTAACAAAGAGAAAAAAGGGTATGCTTAGATTAAACAAGATTTTTTTCATTAACATCGCTTCAATTTACTTTCTAAAATAAATACCCAGTGTGAAAAACATGAAAAGAGAGAAAAAGTATCAACAAATAAAAAACATTGAAATGTACAAAAAGTTGATGTCTAAATTTAAATGAGTTTTAAGTGTCTACCATTAGAACTAGCAATAATCATGATATAAACAGATTTTGGTATTTTATTTTATTTATTTATTTTTTTAAGATTTATTTGAGAGAGAGAAAATGCAAGAAAGAGGAGGAGGGGCAAGGGAGAGGGACAAGCCCATCTGGGTGAGCAGGGAGCCTGACTTGGGGCTGGATCCCAAGACCCCAGGATCATGACCTGAGAAGAAGGCACACGCTTAACCAACTGAGCCACCCAGGCACCCCAGATTTTAGTATTGTAAATAATAAAAATTTATATATATATTTATCTATGAAAATTAGTAAAAGGAAACCTATTTTGGAATGGAGTCCAGAGGCCAGCAGGGGGAGCTCTCACACCCTACCTCTTGTCAATTGCAGCCCCATCAAGAAGTGACTAACCTTGCAAGTCCATACTGCTTTAGATACTACTTTACTACGCCAGCAGGAGTAAAAAAAAAGATTTTCCTCCTCCCCTGGTAATAGCTCAGCCAATAAGAGACTGTCATAACTCTCCCAATGAAAAGCCAGTATACCTTGAACTCCCAGTTTACTCCAATGGCCTTTTTATGTATAACAGCCCTCCCAACATCCCCCTCTTCCTCTATAAAAGAGCAGTCTTCTTGTTTGTTCTCCAGACTTGCCTACAGTTTTTCCATATTTTGCTTGTCCTGGATTATAATTCTCTGCTGTTCTTCAATAAAGCCATTTTTTTGCTGGCAGTTTTAGGGTTAACCTATCTATTTATATATATTTTGTATAAGTGTCAAAATATCAAGGACAAGAAATAAGAATACTCCATGTTATTTTCTGCTAAAGTGTGTTAACATTTTTGAATGTTATCTGAATATAAAGTAATTTTTACAGTGTGATATGTAAGAAGTGATTTATATATCACTATATGTTAATAAATGATTTAAATTTTCAATTCAACACTACCATGCTTAGAGCCAATAGTCAAGTGACTTATTTTTTGTCAATGGAACTGCAATAAATTTTTATGCATCGAATAAGTATCAATGGACCTTGTAGAGCTATAAAACTCTATCTTCGCAATAGTAAGTCTAGCAGGTAAATTGGAATTTTTATCTCTACAAGAATAGAAAAGAAAACCATGACTAAAAATGACATATGAATTTCAACATATAAATATTAAAGAACAAAAGAAAAAAGTAAAAGCCCGTGATAAAGTATGTTTGTAGGAACAAAGAGGATGTGAATCATGTAAGTGGGGCACAGGAAGTCCAACCGAATACAAGAGAATGGAAATAAGGTAGTGAGGTGTCAGTGGGAAAATACGACAATGGTGCATGAGTCAGAGTTTCATGACCAGTTGGGATAAATGGGAGTGGCACATGCAACACGCCTAGGTGAAAAAACATTGTTAGTGAGCAGAAGAGACATTTACAATCAGAATTCTAAACTAAAACTCACATTTACCATTGTACATAGAAATACTTATAGTCACAAAATTAGGGGTTTTTTTAGGCATAGACTGCTTTTGTGAACTTGAGAAAAATAGAATCAAGATTTGAGGTTACTTGGCAATATTCGCTGAAGTGAAAATAATTATTTTCAGGTATTTTAAAAATAGGACTCAAATACTATTTTAAGTGTAGGGGAGGAAAAATAATTTTTGTCTCTCCCCTTCTAAGGTCTTGGCTGAGACACTGCTGTAATAAAAGACAGATTAACAGGAGAACAACAAACAGAAATTTAATAACATATATAACTCCTGAACACATGGGAGATAACCAAGAAAACTGAGTAAGTCTCTGAAATGGCCCAAGCCATCACCTTAAATACCATCTCTAGCTAAAGGCAAAAGATGTTGAGTTTGGTGGTGCCAGTTATGGGAGATTTTCAGGCAAAGCATAGTCAACAAGTGTATGGCTGTTACGCAGATTTAAGTCCTTGCTTTCTCCATTGATAAGAGCTTCTGGAGATTTAGTCATACTCTTCCTGGTACAGAGAAGGAGACACCCTTACAATTGGAGATTTCCACTTATATGTAAATGTTTTTTACAAAAGGGTAACTTCTACTTGGTTTTCAGAGCTTGTCCTATTGTCTCCTGTTTCTTAAGAATAATCTGCTCAAGATAAACTTTATGTCAAAAAAGCATATTTTGGGAGGGCAAATTCTGATCCCCTTCATAATAAAAGGTTCAATTATCACATAGCCTTATCCTGTGTTTTAACTGAGACATCTTAAGGGTCATCACTCTCTTCGAAGCTCTTTTACTTTTATTTTGAAAGTTCAAGAATTGTATAAAATAACTGAGAGATAAATTCCTGACAGATATCTCTCCTCTTTTCTTTATACAGAGATGATTTATAGGATTGTTAAAGATAATGTTCTTCATGTTGTGTTACTTGGTTGTTGAGGCATTAGAAATAACATTTGTAGGGGTGCCTGGGCGGCTCAGGTCATGATCTCGAGGTCCTGGGATCCAACCCAGTGTCAGGCTCCCTGCTCAGTGGGGAGTCTGCTTCTCCCTTTCCCTCTGCTTCTGCCCCTCATGGTCTGTCTCTCGTGCACATGCTCTCTTTCTCTCTCTCAAATAAATAAATAAAATCTTAAAAAGAAAGCAAGAAAGCAAGAAAGCAAGAAAGAAAGCAAGAAAGCAAGAAAGCAAGAAAGCAAGAAAGCAAGAAAGCAAGAAAGAAAGAAAGAGAAAGAAGGAACATTGGTGAAGTGTGCATGCATACAAATTCCAGCGGTGATATCTTTAATGATAATGTAAGCATTTTGATTATTATTTAAGAAATGTTTACTAGATCATTGTTTCCTTCTGGCTTATTATAAGTCAATCAGCATCCCCAGATTCAATTCCATAAAACATACACTCTGAACTCTACATTACTCAATGTTCCCCCCATATAGTACACACTCCAGTGTTCTCAGGCCTTTGCTCTGGATTTTCTCTTTGCTTTATATATTTTGGAATCACATAAGAAATACCACTTTCTAAAGCTATGCTTCCCTCCATTAGGTAGGATTAACCTTTCTTTATTCATGTTCTTTCAACCTTCTTTATAAGCCTCTTTTGCATAAAATACTGTATCTAACTCTCCCATAACACTGAATTTCCGAAGGGGCAAGAGTGTTCTTATTCAGTATTATATCCTGAGCACCTAACACAGTGCCCGATGTGTATTACCAGATTATGACGAATACAATAACTATAGGTGATAACTGCTACCACAAAACAGCAACTGCTGGTTAAAGTTATAGGTAATTTGCTATGTGTCCACTGCTAGGCTCTTTACATTGGTGGTTCATTTAATTATGTAACAAATCTATAAAGTTGAAACAGTATTATACCCACTATGCTGTAGAGGAAATTAAGGCAAATAGAGCAATTTATGTATGGGTGTTTGGTGAATATGGATACAGCTCACAAGCCTTGAATTGTGTAGATTGAATTGTGTTTCCTCTGTGTGTGGCCTTCCAGTTCTGTATAACTACAGACAACAGTATCTATAAGTTTGAGAGGGCTCACCAAAGAGAGTCCTCAAGATAGCTGGGGCCCATTTGGGGAAAAATGACATTTGGAGAAATAGTTATAACCAGCTTACTAAAAGTTACCAACTCTAGGATAACATTAAAACATTGCATCGGAGCATAATTTAGGGAGATTTGATCATAGTATGATAACGAGAGAACTGTTTTTTCCCTATCTATACGCCATTTCATCTGGTGACCCAGCTACCCCAATTGCTCTGCTTAGAAACCAAGCAAGCAAGCAAACAAACAAAACAAAAAACAAACCCACAGATGCTGCTTTGCTCTGAGCACCTATAGCAGAAGCAAAGACTCGTGCACATCTTCCCACTGCAAGCTGATCCAGAATTTTGCTATTTGGACCCTCAGTCTGTTTGACTATCTACCTACCAGCTCCAGATCAGATCAATACGTCAAACTTCTTTCATACAGTTCACAAGATTAGTTCCTGGATTTTTACTACAGTGGTACCACAACTGTAAATCTTCAGATGTGACATGATGAATAACTATTTTTAGATGTCTTTGGAGATTAGTACCTTGTTCCTTTATTTTTGCTGTGACAGGCAACACTAAAGGAAAGAAGTAAGTGCGGCATCATTCCCATGGACACAGCTTAACTTTTCTACTGACTCTGAAATTCTGAATCTCTTCCTAATGCTGAGTGGAAAGGAGAGTGGAGATAGTACCAGACAAGCTTTCTGGATTCCATTGTGGTAAAAAAGGAGATCATTTAACCTAAGATTTTAGTGTAAAAGAGAAAATTCCACAAAGAAGTACTAACTTTTAACAAAAACAAACACGAAAAGATGTGGAAATACAGAAAAAATTGTCTCCTGGGGTTTTGTTCTTTTACCATTTGAAATGAACTAATGAGATATTGCAATAATTAACAGCCACATACAATAGGAAGCTTATCAAACATGACAGTTTTATGATTTTCTAAAATGACATATTTTTCAAATTTAAGATCTATTCTAGAAATACACTGTGTTCCATCTAAGTGCCAATCACTTTGAAATAGTCCTTCAAAAAATATCTGCAGAATTTTTCACATCATTCAACTTAACCCATAAGAAGTTCTAAAACTTTACTGAACTTTGTATGAAATTACATTCATTGAAAGCTGTAATGAAAGGGTAGGGTTTGAAAAGAGTGTTTAAACCAGCATTATATTTACAAACTAAATCCTTTCCAACAAAAGGAGAAGCACAAATGATGCAGGAGTTTAAAATCAAAGAAAAATATTTTAAAACAAAGTATGATTCACACAAAAATAAGTTTAAGAAAAAACTAGTACATAGGATGAATGATGAATTAAAGGAAACTTTAACATTAAAGAAAATTACAATTCCAGTTTCATTAATCTTATTTTACTTTATTTTATAATTTTGATTATCACCACAACTCACTCACTATCGGACCATACAATATGATTCATTTGTGTGTCTTAAAGTCAGATCATCTGTTTTCTTGATTGTTTCCATCATTATTTTCCTTGGCTGATGCATCTGTTCTCTGTCAATTGCAAAATGTAGCGTCTGAGAGTCTCACTCAAGATTTTCTATCAGCTCTTCTAAAAATGAAGTGACTGTGTAGTTGGTCCTTTGCAAAATCACTTGTTTCTACTGAACTTTTCTGGAGATGGGATTGAAAGGCACACTATACTGCAAGAATCTCAGAGGGGAATGACAAAGAGCAGGACAAGCGCAAATATCCATGTTCAAGAGACCCGTAGACAACATTAATGTGACAAGCTGGAATCAGGAAGCCACAGGAGAAATTTAGGGAATGAAACACTGCCAGATCAAAGACAAGCAATCAGAAGCCGAGTGAGTGTCATGAGCACACTATAAAGGCACACACATGAGTTGTGTCTTTCCACAATGTCAGCTTTATTCAATCATAAAGCAAGGTTAAAGTTAGTTCAGGAGTCCAAACTCAGTGACATTATACTATGCATTTAACTTGGCTTCATACATGTCACAAAAGCAAAGCACAAATCTAAATTTCTCATGAAAAAAAAAGCACAAAACAGTCACACAACAAACAAAAAATAACAAAGGGTGAAAAGTTAATAAACCAAATGTGAAGTCAGTTCCAGAGTGCAGCTGAGACGAGGCCTCGGTCTGGTCCAGGTCAGCTCTCAGCCCTTGGCGCTTATTATGTTCAAGCAGTGGAGGGATCTCTGTTATGCTCGGAGATCAAGGATCAAGCAAGCAGAGGCTTCCGTGGCATTTGCTTTTTTGAGGCCATCAGATGTGAAAGGTTCAGTGTCTGGAGAGTCTGACAGTTCACTGCAAAAGTCTTCCTTTTTAAAAGGAGTTTAATCAGTCTTGGACCTTTGCAGGTCTTCTCTGATTCTGGTTATCAGTTCTGGTGTCTTTAGCCTGTGCTGGTTTTGGCGATATCTGGTCTTAGCTGCAACGCCCTTGGCTGCTTATATCACTTCTTGACATGAGTGACTCCATCTTGCTCTCTACAGTAAGCAACAATCATAGGGGAGTTGTAACAATAAGGAAACATGTGACTGTGTTTGCAAGCACCAAGAAGATATTATCACCATAAAACTTACCAGAGCCTGCTTAAAGAATATCTATACTTTTTAAGCAGTAAGAAAAGCTGATTTGGTCTTTCAGTGGGAGCATTCATTTGGCCATAGTTAGGAAGTATTGGGCCAGTGGATCAGCAACATCTGGTTACAAGATTCTTAAATAGATGCACATATGTTGTAACCATTTGTATTTAACAGATTCACATCATCATCCCAGAGGGAGATAGCATGTTAAATCTGCCCTTTGTTTCAATGGGTCTTGCTGATAATGAGTGCTAAAAGGGACTATAAAAATTATCTAGTCCAATGTCCCAATTGTATGATTGTGAAAAGATAGTCTAAGTCTATTTAAATAGCTATCCAAGGTTTAAAGTTTAGTCCAAAAATGTAGGCCAAAACCCGATACTCTTGACTTTTTTCCCCCCATATCATCACAAACCTTCACCACACTGGCAATTTTTTCCTAGCCTAAAAATGAAATTACGCTTCACTGCTATAGTGAAAATGGATATAATAAAAAGAGCTTTGGTGAAAATTAATATTTTGGCTATTTCTGCAAGTTTAGAATGTTACAAATACAATAGATACCTATAAGTAACTCCTTTCTTGGCAGCTCAAATAATAACTCTATAAAATATTATGTCTAATCCCCGCTGATATTGTAATAGACTTTTGCTTCAATCTTCTGGCACCATTGTAAAACTTCAAAAGAACACTATCTCCTCTGCTCTGCTATGAAATCAAAATAACAATTTTCTTTAGCTCCATTATTTTTCCTATGGAGTTGCAGAAATTTAAAAGCATCTTAATATGTTTCAACTGTTAGTAAATTGCTTTTGCTTCTTTTGGAACAGAAAGTAATGAATATGGACTGAGGCACTGAGAGGTCCTGCAGTTACAAGCCAAAGAAGATCTTAATTTATGATAGTCAAGCCTGCTATTTTAGGACATCCTAAGTGGTCTGTAGAATCTAAAGTACAGCCTGAGAATGTTTTATCTGATGTATAAATTGGGATAAAGTTTGAATTTTATTGCAATAAATTAATTCAACATCAAGTTAAACCTGGAACTTGCCTAGTTGATCTCACCTTCTCAACTTTCTTCAAAATATGCATTGCAAACTGTTAGGAAAAATCTTTTTTGGTTTTAGAGGCATTTCTATAATGATTTAAAAATATAATGGAATTGTGGCTGAACCTTGGGAATAGATATCTATCCTATGAATCATGTCAGGGAGAAACACATATGTGGAAGATTTATAAAAGGGGAAAGTAGTAAAGAAGGCTGGTCACACCATAGTTGATTTAAAGAATTGATACCATTACAAGAAAGATTGATGTGCTTACACAAGTTTGAACATTAGGAAGATAATACTATATATAAAAGGCCGGCAATAGTGTAAGGGAGGCAAATGTCCGTAGGTAAATTTGGAGTGCAACAATAAACATGGAAAAAACCTTTATGCTCTAGCTGGGACACTTTCTACCATTTGGTGATTTCTTCTTCTTCTTCTTTTTTTTTTTTTAACTTGGTAAAAACAGACAATGTGACCTCTGTTCTGGAATTTTAAATAACAGCAAATATTTTTTTTCTCTCCCTTCACTGGATTGCAAATATCTGTAGTTCTTTCCTTCCTTCTTTTTTTTTTTTTTAAGATTTTATTTATTTATTCGACAGAGATAGAGACAGCCAGCGAGAGAGGGAACACAAGCAGGGGGAGTGGGAGAGGAAGAAGCAGGCTCATAGCGGAGAAGCCTGATGTGGGGCTCGATCCCAGAACGCCAGGATCACGCCCTGAGCCAAAGGCAGACGCTTAAGGACTGCGCCACCCAGGTGCCCCTTCCTTCCTTCCTTCCTTCCTTCCTTCCTTCCTTCCTTCCTTCCTTCCTTCTTTCCTTCCTTCCTTTATCCTTCCTTTCTTCCTTCCTTCCTCGTTCCCTCCCTCCCTTCCCTCCTTCCTTTTCTTTTTCTTTCTTTCTTTCTTTCTTTCTTTCTTTCTTTCTTTCTTTCTTTCTTTCTCTTTGTTTTCCTAATGTACTATAAATCATCAAGATACTGAATGAGAGACATATTTAAATTGTACATATTTAAGTTGTGCAAATTGATGTTATGAGCTTGATATGCAAATACAATGGTGAAATTATTATCACAATCAAGACAGTGGTCATTTCTATCACTCTCAAACGGTCCTTTGTGCCTTTTGAAATGCATTCCTCTCTACTTTCTTTCCACAGGCATGTTGGTTTGTTCTATTGCTTTAGATATGTTTCTATTTTTTAGAATTTTATCCAGATAGAGTCATATAGTCTGTATTCTTTTTTATTAGGCTATTTTATTTTAGTAAAATATTGCTTCAGAGATTCATCCATGTTGTTTTATGCATGAATTGTTTGTTCTCTTTTGCTGCTAAAAATATCCCATTAAATGTGTGTCCAAAAATTTGTCTCGATCAGTTTTGGTGTCTGGGTTATACTGGCCTCATAGAATGAGTAGGGAAATAATTTCCTCTTCTATTTTTTTGGAACAGTTTGTGAAGAACTGGTATTAGTTCTTTAAATGTTTGGTAGAATCCAGTGGTGAAGCCATCTGAGTCTGGGCTTTTCTTTATGGGTAGTTTTTTATTTGTTTGTTTAATTCCAGTGTAGTTAACATACAGTGTTCTATTCATTTTAGGTGTACGATATAGTGATTCAACAATTCCATATATTACTCAGTGCTCATCATGATAACTGCACTCCTTAATTCCCTTCACCTATTCGCACCTCCCCCCCTTCCATCTGGTAGCCACCTGTTTGTTCTCTACAGTTTAGAGTCTGTTTTTTGGTTTTTCTCTCTCTTTTTCTCCTTTCTTATATGGGTAGTTTTTTGATTACTGATTCATTCACTTCATTTCCTATAGGTCCATTAGGATTGTCAATTTTTGCATACATCAGCTATCATAATTTGTGCATTTTTAGGAATTTGTCCTTTTCATCTAAGCGATCTAATTCCATGGCATACAATTGTCTATACGATTCCATATATAATCCTTTATATATCTGTAGGATCAGGGGCAATGTCTCCTATTTCATTTCAGATTCTAGAAATTTGAGTCTTCTTTCTTTTCCTTGGTCAATTTAGCTAAACGTTTGTCAGTTTTGTTGGTCTTTTATAGAACCAGTTTTTGGTTTCATTAATTTTCTCTATTGATATTTTCTATTCTCAGTTTAATTAATTTCCATTCTAAACTTTATTATTTCCTTCCTTCTGCTTGCTTTAGGTTTGGTTTGCTCTTTTTTCCTCCAACATCTTAAAGAGGAAGATTACCTTCTGGTGTTTCCAATAAGCCCATGTTGGTGCACTTAATGGTGTCCCACATTATTGACGCTCACTTCAGTTTTTCTTCATTCTTTTTTCTCTTTGTTCTTCAACATTCATAATTTCTATTCATCTATCTTTGATTTTGCATGTTCTTTCTTCTGCCAGTTCAAATGTATGTTAAGCTCCTGTCATGAGTCTCCTCAGCTCTACTTTTCAACTCCAGAATTTCCAGTTGATTCTTATTCATAATTACTATTTGTTGGTATTTTTTATTTGATGTGACATTGGTATTTACCTTCCTTTGTTTCTTAAGTCATTCTTTCTTTTAGCTCTGTGAACATGTTTATTATGGCTACTTTAAAGTGTTTATTTTTCAGATAAAGCTGACATCTGGTGCCTCTCACAGATAATTTATGTTGGCTGCTTTTTTCCCCTCAAGTATATGGGTCATATTTTACTGTTACTTTGCATGTATCACTTTTTAATTGGATATTTTATATGATATATTACAGCAACTTGGGACTGCCCTGCCCTTCTGGAGCATGTTGTTGCATTAATTTAGTCACTGACTGAATTATTTCAGCAAAGTCTATTTCCCTCTCACAATCTTCAGACTCTGATATTCCTCTGAGAGGTGCAGCTTTGTGCATTCCAGAGTCACCATGGGACGGCACTGGTTTTGGTAGGGCTCTCTCCTCTTTTCCATGCCATACCCCTGAAACCTTACTAACTGCAACTGGTTGCTCTATTATTTTCAACAATGTCCTGAGTAGTTTTGGTTCAAAGTTCACAGACTCTTGCCACTCCTACTGAATTTTCATAGATGTTTTCTGAAAAGTTTTTTTTTTTTTCATTTGCTGATTACCCTAAGACCACTTCCAGAGGCCATTTTTGAGTTGATCTTTTTAAATAGTTCTTACCAGTTTTACCGGGAAGAGGTTCAGTGCATCCCCTCATGGGTGTCATGATGAATGTTGATTCCCTGTGTGGGTGTTTTTAACTTCTCAAATATTTGGGTATTTCCCAAGTATCACTCAGTCTTTTGTTTAAAATATAATTATTTTATCCTCGGAATGCATTCTATGATTATTTCAATTTTAAAAAATATTAATAATTTGTTTCATGGTATATGTTAACTAACTGTAATTAAGATAATAACTTTTTAAAAAAGATTTTATTTAGTCATTAATTTGTTTGTTTGTTTACTTATTTATTTATAGAGAGCAAGAGCCTGATGCAGGGCTTGATCCCAGGACCCTGAGATCATGACCTGAGCTGAAGGCAGACACTTAACTGACTAAGCCACTCAGGTGCCCCTAAAATAGTAAGTTAAAATTTTAAAAAAATATATTTGTTTTGTGGTCCAGAATACAGTCTGTCTTATTATATTTTTCATGTAAACTTGAAATGAAGTGTCTACTTATTTACCGGTTAGGTGAAATGTTCTATAAATGTCAATTCAGTCAAGTTGGTTCTTAGTGTTGCTCAAGTGTTCTATACTCTAATTTTCTACTTCTATCAATTATTCAGTGAGGAGTGTTGAAATCTCCTACTAGAACTGTGGATTTGTCTATTTCTCCTTTCAGTTTTAATTTCAAGTATTTTTAAGCTTTATTATTACATATATAAACATGTAGTATTGTTATGTCATCTGGATGAATTGACCTGTTAATCATTATGAAATGAACTTCTTTATTCCTGGTAATATCATTTTCCTATCTATTATTTTCTGAAATTACTGTAACCAATTAATCTTTCTTTTGACTAGTGTTAAAATGGTACATCTTCTTCATTTATTGTACATTTAAGCTATCAATGCCCTTATATGAAAAGTGGGTTTCTTGTAGACAGTGTATAGTTGGGTCTTACTTCTTTTTTTCTTTTTTTTTTAATCAAGCCTGACAATCTCAACTTTTAACCATTTACATGTAATGTCATTATCACTATAGCTGTGTTTAAATCTACCGTGTTGCTATTATTTTTGTGGGTTTTCTTCTATCTGTGCCAGCATTCTATGTGAAAAATCTTACCATATCCTAGAGCCACAGGATGTTAGATAACAGATTTTTATCTCACATAAATACTTAAAGAAGCGATAACACTGTAAATTATGTTTATATGTAAAAATTGAACATATTAGGGGCACTTGGGTAGCTCAGTTGGTTAAGCATCTGCTTTCGGCTCAGTTCACGATCCCAGAGTCCTGGGATCAAGTCCCACATTGGGTTCCTTGCTCAGCGGGGAGCCTGCTTCTCCCTTTCCTTCTGCCTGCTGCTCCCGCTGCTTGCACTCTCTTTCTCTCTCCCTGTCTTTCTCTCTGTGTGTCAAATACATAAATAAAATCTTTAAAAAATTCAACATATTAGATGGTAAAATATATATGGGTGGAAAATAAACTTTATAAACATAATACCAAAAGTAAAACCTATAAAGAAAAAGTTAATAAGTGTCTGGAAGTCAAAAAAACCACAATAAATCATAAAATAAAAGCTAGAATGAAAATTAAATTAAGTGGTAAAAGTCTATCATTGTATTTTCTGCAATTACTATAAAGAAAAACAGAAACCTAAGGAAAACTGACATAAAAAAATCATTGTGTCAGCCATTGTGGTAGGCAGAATTCAAGACGACTCCAACTGAGTCATAGTCTTATGTAATCCCCCCCTTGGGTGATGGCTAAACTTGTGACTGCTTCTAACCAACAGAATTTGTCAAAGGTAATGGGGTAGCCACTCCCTTAATTAGGTTATAAAGTGAAGGTGATGGGATAATCACTCCTGTGATTTTATCTTAGCCGACTGGAGATAGATTGCTTTGCTGACTTTGAAGAAGGAAACCCCATGTTGTGACAAAGCCCATGAACGGACTACATGGCAAGGACTGGGAGCAGTCTTTTGGAGTTAAGAGTAGCCCTTGCTATTATCTTGAAAAACACAGGGTTTCTTCATAGAACTTCATAGAACTGAACTACAGCACAGGTTCATAGAACTGAATTCTGACAATAACTATGTAAACTTGGAAGAGGATCCCAAGTTTCAGAAAGGTATGCAGACCCAATAATACCTTTATTTCAGCTTGGTGAGAAGAGGACCCAACTAAGCTATGCCTAAGTGCTGGGCTCACAAAAACTATGATATAATAAGTCTATGTAATTTTAAGATGCTAATTTTGTGTTAATTTTTTATGCAGCAATAGAAGACTAATGCATCTATAGCAGAATAACATCACCAAAATGTTCAAAAACATCAAAAATACAACTTAAACAATGAAGAGATGTCATTGTTCATTGAAAACATAAAATCATAGCATGTATAAAACATTAATACATGTATATATATATATCTTTATGTTTCTATATTTTGTTATTTCTAAAGCTGATTTTGAAATATTTACATTTACACTTAATCTATTTCTACATGTATATCTACTATAATTTTTACAAATGTTGGTAATCTCTATGTCTATATGCATAATATCACCCCTCTTGACATGAATAGAGGACCAAATATTTTCATGTTCTATCAATGAAATCTATATTGGATACACATTTACACAATTCCTGACAAGGCTAAAAACTCAGCAAATATTTGGTACTTATGACACTGTACTTATGACACTTTGGCTAGCAAATACAGAAGATATAAGGAAAATGAATTACTGTTCTAAATAACACATGACAAAATCCCAGTTTTCTAGTTATATAAAATATGTATTTATATATATACATATATATATTACCTAGTTATATAGTATATACATGTATTTGTTATTATTTCCTCTAAAATGCATACACATATACACAGAAGAATATATGTGAATTTATTTGGCATTTCATTGACAGATGTTATTCTTGGATAATGGGTATATGCATGATTTTGTGAACATTAATTTTTTCTTATAAATTATTTTTATTTTATATTATTCTTCAAAGTACACTCAATTTTTAATATGAAAATTAAAGTTTTAATTAAAGTTTTATTAAAATTAATGTTTTAATTTTTCTTATTTATAAATTATCAGGTGATATTTTATTATCTTATCTTGGTTTTAACAATTGTTATTTTAATGCCACAAAGTGTTTTATTTTATGGTCATTTATGTACAAATTTTATCTCTTCTCCTTGTTTATCACCTTGAGGTGATGAGAGGTATAGTCATTTTTGTCAGGTGCTTGATCAATATGTGTAGAAAGAATAAATGAATAAGTCTCATGATAAGCAATGTGGTGGCTCTTTCCACTCAAGAATACTTTCTCTGTCAAATAGCAATCTCTTTGAAAAAAATTTTTTTTGAATAACTACAGTAGTCTCCCTTTATCCATGGTTTCACTTTCCAGTTTCAGTTACCTGGGGTCAACAGTGGTCTAGAAGTAGATGAGCCTCTTGACATATCCTCACAAGATCAATCACATCATCAGAAGGTTCATCATTGACCCCACTTCATCCAATCAGTTAGGTCTTTTATCATCTCACATCATCACAATAAGAAGGGCGAGTACAGTATAATAAGATATTTTGAGAGAGACCATAGTCATATAACTTTTATTATAGTATAGTTAAAATTGTTCTATTTTATTGTTGGTTATTGTTAAGTTTTACTGTGCCTAATTTATTAATTAAGCTTTATCATAAATATGTACACATAGGGGAAATTATAGTATACATAGGTTTGAGTACCATCTGTGGTTTTAGGCATGGACTGGGGGTCTTGGAATGTATCCCCCACACATAAGGGGGAACTACTGTAGTTAGATTTCCTTTCTCTGGTTCGATAATATAGTTACTTTACAAAACACCATTGATTTAGCAACATTTTTTTTTTTTTTTTTTTACCTTGCAAAGTACCATTACCACTCAAAGGCACTAATTAAACTCAACTGAACACATGGGAAGCATTAGGCAGACAGAGTTGCAACCTGCTGTGCGCCTAATAATCTTGGTATAAGAAATGTTAAAAAACAAAATTCAACTCTGTAAATTATAAAGATCTTATTGGATTTATTCAACAATTCAGGAATTGGGCAGCATCCCATCTAGCTGACAGAAAGGAACTCAGAGGAGCTTTTAAAATGAAAGGCTTTTATAGGCAGAAGGGCAAGGGAGTTATACTAGCAAAAAATAAATTGGTTTTGATGAGGTCACCTTCCTTTAGGGGCAGTAAGGGTCTCTATCAGGCAGATTATCTCACTAGTGCTGACCAGGTAACTCCTATTGACTGGTTTAAGATTCATTCCTGGGAGAGGCCAAAGCACTAAGTTAAGTATTAAGTCTCAGTTTGGTGACATGAGGCTTAGCATAAGTGACTCCATTTTGGGCCCACTATCTTGTTTCTAACAGGAGTATTATTAAGAAAGAAGAGGGAAGTTCATAGATCTGAAGAAGGAATCAGTTGAAGTCACATTGCATACTGTTCATCCCTTCACAAGTAAACTTTTTATAGTTTTGCAGAGTTTCCTTTAACTTGCAAAAATTCCTTACAGCATACTATCAATTCTAACCACAGAAATTTGAATTATCTCCAAGAATGCTAAGACTGGCACCCTAGCTTCTTTCTTTGTACTTTATCTGCCACTCTTTCTCTGTACTTTATCAACAGGATAAAGAAATGCCTCTTCATTGTTGTTATTGACAAAAATTATAATAGAAATCCAGTAATAGAGTACTAAGAAGAACAGAAAGAGCATATCTAGAGTATTACTTCTAAAAGTAATTAACAATTATTAGGTGCTTATTATGTGCTCTAAATACTTTACATGTATTAAGTCATTTAAAATCCTGGGAGGTAGAAAACATCTTTGTTACAAATGTAGATGCCATATGACTCTAAATTGCCTTTATTGTCCTTTTATATGACCCTATTTAAATTTCAATAAGCCTGAGAAATGAATGAGATCTTTTTCCTTGCAAGAATATTAATTTCTGGACCTACATTTGACATAATATAAATTTAAAAGGGAGTTTTTCACTTGTTTAGTGCTCTTCCACTTAACATCCATGTGAAAGGAAATTTGCGACTTACTTATGTGAATTTTTTCATTGATTTTGATACTGTCCTGGTAACTCCCTGTGACCCGGAAAGTACTTCTCTTATAATAAAAGTGGCATTAAAAGGCAGACCATTTCACTGAAAATGTGCAATTACTAAAGCCAAAAAATATTATTTTTATTCTCAAAACCATGCGTATTTGAGCAATATGTACAGTTGGAAATCTGCATATTTTAAAAGCCCACACAGTCTTATGGCAACAGTGTTTCAGATATCTATATCTATATCTATATCTATATATATCTATGTCTATACACACATACACACGTATATATTATGTATATATACATACATATATACATATGTGTATATATACATATACATACATTATACAAGTATATATATATATGTGTAAACACATATATACACATATGTATATATACATATATCTCCAATTGTTCCATCTGGGTAGAAACTAAATTGAGAGAACATTTTTTAATTGGATTATTAATAATCAGATTTTTTTCCCCCAAGGATGATAAAATGAGCTTTTGGATATACAAGGTTGACAGTTTTCATTACATTTAATTTTGGGAAATAATAAAAATTTAAATGTCACAATATCTCTTTCACATAGTGTTCAAATTACTTTTGTGGATTATTAGAATGTCTTTAAATTAGAAAAACTTAGTTTTGTACTTCCTGTATAGGGAAAAACCCAGTTTTCCCTACTTTGTTTTCTTTCCTGTGTGTCTCCTTTACTACTCAAAATATAAGAAGATGCACAAAGAGCACTTCACTTCTGACACTTCTGGTCATCAAATGTGTGGAGGTTTTTTCCCCACACCAAGCAATTCTTTGTGATACCATCTGAGTGTCTTACAATTCAACTTAGTTCTGACACTATCTACCTGGATATAATGTGAGATCCTACAGGTTAAGGGCTCAGTCACTCAAGATTGCTCCCACCCCACTTCAGATGCCAATCCCAAGTTAGGTCTCCAGGTTACCCACAACTTCTGTCCAATTTGGCTATAAATATAACCTCCAATTGGAGGTTATCACGAAGGTTCCCCTATTCAGGCTCAATTGACTTGTTAAGAGTGGTTCACGGCACTCGGGGAAACATTTACTTATGTTTATCAATTTATTAAAGGACATGATAAAGTATACAGATGAAGAGCCAGATGAAGAGATACATAGGGTGAGGTTGGGAGGGTCCACAGAACAGGACATTCTGTCCCTGTGGAGTCAGGGTGTTTCACCCTCTTGGTATGGATGAGTTCATCAAAGTGGAAGCTCTCTGAACCCTGTACTTTTGGGATTTTATGGAAGCTTCTTCACATAGGTGTGATAAATCATTAACTCCATTTTCAGTCTTTCTCCCTTCTCAAGAAATTGGGGCATGGGGCTAAAAATTTCCACTTGTGGCTTGTTCTTTTCTGTGACCAGCCTCATCCAGAAGCCATCAGCAGCCCACCAAGAGTCACCTCATTAGAATAAAAGATACTCCTATCACCCAGGAAATTGTTACAAGGGTCTCAGGAGGCCAGTGCCAGGGACTAGTCAAAGATCAAATTTTAGAACAAGAGATGCTCCTCATGTTATTATCACTTAATACAGGGGTTTCACGAGTTTTGTGTCCGCAGTCATGGGCAGACACCAATACATAATTCTTATTATAAATCACAACATCACAGTCTTAATCTGAAAATAACACACAAACCATTTAAGATGAACTTAATGTCATTTGTAAAGGTCTCCAACTCCCAATACACACTAATTATATAGATCATAGTTGTTAGTTTGCACTATATAATAATATAGAAATAGGGTACCGGATCATTGAGCTTATTCTCCAGTGGAAGAAAAAAATGTAGGTTTTAATTTTTTTATAGTGTTAAAGAAATATAAAACAAAACATCATAATAAAGTGCTAAAATATTTAATGTACTCTGAGAGGGTATCACAAGTGGACATAATTTAGAACAGGGATTCAGAAAAAACTTTTCTGATGAAATGACATTTAAACTGAGTCTGGAAAGATGGGTATGAATTGGGCAGAAAACGTGTGCTTGAGTTGAGAAGCATTCTAGATCAGAAGCACAATTTGAAAAAGCTCTGAAGTAAAAAGAATTTGATGGATATGGAAGCATATGAGTCTGATGTGACTGAATTGTTGTAAAGGCTAAAAAGGCTTTAGCAAAATCTGGAGAACATATAGGTCAGGATATACCAGGTTTTACTGGTCATATTCAGGACGTGGGGTTTTTGTTATATGTATGGTTGAGGACCATTGAAGTTTTTAAGGAGGAGACTCAGATGTTTGGATCTGCACTTTAAACAAAAACAATCACTCTTTTTCTTTTGTAAATAACTATTTAAAGAAGAGCCAAAAAAACAAAACAAAACAAAACAAAAAAACAAAACAAAACAAAACAAAAACAACAGATGGGAAGGCCCAACCAGTGGAGGAAGAGTCACACAAATGATAGCACTGGTAATGGGAAGACCTGAGTAAAGTTGATGTACACTGAAGTACATTGGATGTACAGGACAACCTGAAAAGGACTGGTGATTAGTTAGATGTAGTGAATGAGTGAGAGGGAATATATCAAAAAAGACTCTACATTTGTCTGTATCAGCAACATCAAAGTGATTTTTAAAAGTTTTATTTTATCTCCTGGTTATCTGATCCATGTCACTGTCATACCAAGAAAATTCAACATTTAGTTAGACCAAAATTTATTTGGTTCATATTCCTCCTGAAATGGTTCCATTTGCCACGGTATAAAATCTAGTAAAGTATACTTTACTAGGATTTATTAGCTATCATATAGATATGACCACTGAAAATAGTTAATAATGAATGTGTTCTTCAGTCATCTAACTGCTTAGAAATAGACTCATTGCTTAAAGACCCTGAGGCTCAAGATGGGACAAAGCCAGACAGAACACCATCAGGGAGAAAAATAACAGAGGACAGGCTTCCAGATTTACCAGGCTTCCCAAAGTCTATGTCTTTTCCAAAAGCAAAGCTCAGTTTATAGAAACTCACGTGGTTTTTAGTAACTTTGAAAAGTGCTATGGGCTAGAAAAAGAACCTGGCTGATTATACTACGTGGAACTTTGAGAGTTGTAGGAAGCAACTCCTAGAGAATTAGAAATATACATTTGAGATAATAATTTATATAATTGAGCAGCTTTGTAAACATATTCAATTCTTTGGATACTATCTTAGGAACAATAAGAATTAAGTGAAGACCATTAGGCAAATACGTTAAAGCATTATGCAAGAAATACATGTATTTAAAAATATTATGTCTGCACAGTGAGAACAGATTGTAGATATTTAAAAAATACTATAGGATTGAATTTTAAAAAGATTATAGTAACCCAAGCAAACAAGGTGAATCCTTTATGTAAGGCAGTATCTATGAGATTTAAGCTTCAGATAACTTCAAGATATTTAAAAGACATTTTTAATAGATGCCATAGTATTCACAAGTGACAGGATAATTAAATAAAAACAATGAATAATGAGCATTAATCACTTTTTCCTGTGATTCACTATGTAAGTGCTTTACTTTTAAATTTTAAACACCACAGTAATGCTTTATATAGACATCTAATTCATAATATGTAGCTTAGTAAACTGAAATTTTTAAAAGAAAGTGAATAGTTTGCTGAGGTTCAGAAAGCTCTAAGTGACAAACCTATGTTTTAGACCTTTTGATCTGATTTTAGAGGGTGGCTATGGTATAGAACGAGAAAAATGAATCAAGGGTAAAACCTGTGTTTTCTACTTAGAAAGCTGTCTGGACATAATACCAAAAAAACCTGAGTATCTAAAACTGAACAATTTAGAATCAGAAACTGAGCCCAAATAACCCCAAATTATATATACTATGAGGTTCTACGTAAAATGATTGTAAGACTCTCTGTATAGAGTCATCTAAAGTGGGCAACAAGTTTCCTTCTTCTCAAAATGTCTGAATTGCTTTTTACTTCCTTCACAGTTTTGGTAGAAAGTTTTAGATATTGCTTTACTTTTAACTGAGTAAGTTCCAAGTTTTGTATGTAAAGTATCATAGGTTTGTTCTTTTAGGGATTGGTGAATGTCTTCCCAAGGCTTACATAATACATCTTTTAGGCATGTGTGCCCACCTTTTCTGTTGCAACTGTTGGAATCTACTCTTAAATACTCCAAGGTAGTTACAGACAATATGTAAATGAATGGTCATGGCTATGTTCCAATAAAACTTTATTTATAAATACAGGTGGCCAATTAATGGGGTCACTGCTGATCGTGGATGATACATATTGAATATAAATATATAAGCAGATCAACCTAAGGAAGACAATGGTAGAGTGTGAAAATAATTTCATTCAAAATCAATAAAATAAGCTATGTTCTTAAAAATAACACATGTGGCAAGTTTTATTTAGACTAAACATTGTCCAATCAGAGTATATTTTTTATTAAGAAGAATCAAAGAAAATATTGTTATTGTTAAAAGAACTACCCTAAACTTGCAAATAATGCAAAAGAGAATACAACCAGTACTGCTACTGTCATACTGGGCATTGTTGAATTTTCTATTTAAGTATTATCTAAAATATCTACTTAATTATCTAGGGAAATGAAATTTTGTTTCACTTTAATGTTTATTATTAATTGAATACCCTCATTCTGTGAGTTTGCAGTTATTTGTATATCGAGTGCTGCAGAAATATAAGTAATTTTTGTCAGGTAGAAAAACAAGTTTGTAGATTATTGCTGTCTTTGCTGGCACTGCATTAACCGGATCTGTCTCCAACTTGAAAGGTGTTTCCTGATGAAATCTGTAACTTCATCTAATACTCCTTTTACCTATTTACTATGTCACTGGTTCTCTCATTAATGAGGCAAAAAAAGGTGTTCATTTGATGTTTGTGTAAAGTGTCATTTTTAGAATCTTTAACATTTAAAAAAATTATACCTTGATAGTATTTCACATTTAAGGCTTTATATTTTTGAGTAAAATTCATGTAATATTTTGATTCTTGCAAAACCTCTAACTAGTGGTTCATTTTTTAAAAAAAGATTTTATTTATTTAGTTGAGAGAGAGAGAACACACACAAGGAGCAAGGAGGGGCAGAGGGAGAAGCAGACTCCCTGCTCAGCAGGGAGCCCGACATGGGGCTGGATTCTAGGACCCTTGATCCCAAAAGCCCCGGATCATGACATGAGCTGAAGGAAGACAACCAACCAAGCCACCCAGGAGCTCCAGTGATTCTTAATCCTCCTTTATCAGAAACCCTTCAGTCCATGGATGGAGAATAAGAAATCTCTTTCTTGAACATATAGAACATACGTTTAATCACAATTACATGAAATGTTCATTCATATCCTACTTCCTGAATCTCATTTAAAAATTCTTGAATTTATGAATGAGCTGGGCTTTAGTCAATATAGATAGATGTAGGGCTTGTCTGATTTCCTAAAGTGTATCCTTTTAGCTTTTTTTTTTTTTAATAAACACAGTATTCAAAGCACCTTTGGATACAAACACCTCCCATATCCATCACCTTTATGTACTTTCTACTCTCCTCTGCAAAATTCATATTCTATTTAATTTATTCATGTAAGATAGAAATAACTGAGACAGTGTTTCATCTTCTGGAAATATTTGTGATTTAACACTAAGCAAAGGCTGATATCAAGGTATAAAAAATTGTGGAATTTTAGGCATTCATTAGCCAAATATAAATGAGGACAGATACATTTCATACATATGTAATTCTTTGGTTTATCCATCCAATGGGACTTGAGCTGATCGATGGAGAGGCGTATCTGCATGTTGGCTTCAGAGATTTATCATGAGATCAACTGGGGTCTTTCCAGGTTTGTGCATCATTGTAAAATTACTATGCAATATTAACTCTTGGGATTCTCCTATCTTTTTTAGTACATATGCATGCCAGGATGTGAAGTTCTCTGATTGATTTTACACACATCCACTTTAAATTCACTTGGCACTTGTATTTTACTTTTTAATCTCTAAGTTATCATTTTGTTTCCATTTCAGATTTGTCTGACTCATCTCTCCAATTAAATGCTACATTACATTGCATGTTGGAATTTATTTTATTCTCTTCTTTCTTGTTACCTCGTGGAAACTATGATTGTTTAATGTATGCATAGAAATATTAATGAAATAAAAGATTGAAGAGAATAATTTTTGAAGATTGTGTGGCTATGGTGAGAGAGGAAAATGATATTGTAGTGGGAAAAAGTGGTTTTCTTTTGCTCAAAATGATACTTTCTCCAAAATGTGATTTTTTTTATTCAAAATGAAACTTTCCCCAAAACAGATTTGTTTGAGAATCTCAATTGTACAACAGGTATGTTCCCAAATGTTTACTTGTTTTCTTAGGAATATATCATAAATCCTCATACATCAGAAAAATCAATGAATCTTATACACTTTCCTCTTATCTGAATTTCTCAGTATTATATCAGCAGATGGCACTGTCTGAATAACCCATTTAAATTAATTTCTTTGGTACTTATGCTATTTTTAAATTATTTTAAGTGTACTCATGGGGAACAGAATGGTTTTGTTAAGAAGCATAAGGAACACTCATTCTATATTTAATGCAGAATGTAATTATTTGGCTGGCACACTCAGACTGACAATAAACTTCTCATCTTTAACTTCATACCAGAAACTGAATGCTTCCCTTGTTATTAATGTCCAGATCATGAAATTTTGCTTTTGTATCAACAGGAGGTATCCTGTTGCACTTATTTCTAAGGATGAAATTGCCTTATGTCTTGGGTTGCTATAACAAAATACTGCAGACTAGAGAGCTTATAAACAACTCAAATTTATTTCTCACAGTTCTAAAGGCAGAAGTCCAAGATCAGGGTGCTAGCCTTGTTGGGTGAGGGCCCCCTTCCAGGTCAAAGACTTATGTCCTCACACAGTGGAAAGGGTGAGCTAGCTTTCTGGAGCCTTTTTACAAGGCACTGATGCCGTTCATGAGGACTCCACCATCATGATCTAATCATTGCCAAAAGCCCAACCTCCTAATACTGTCACCTTAGGCATTAGGTTTTCAACATAAAAATTGGGGGGTTGGAGTTGGGCACAGCCATTCAGACCATAGCACCTTAGGGGAGGTACTGTCTTGTTTCTCTAAGTCTTTTTGAGGCCTGGAATCTGTACCTAATCCACAATTATAACAGCTGAGCCTTCATTCTCTTCTGCCATATATCACTACACCATTATGTGCTTTAATCCTTTATTTTTCCTTCTGATATTGCAAGGGATATTTAGAAAGAAGCTTTATTATTATTATTATTATTATTATTATTATTATTATTAGAAAGAAGCTTTAGATAATGTCTGTCTGAAGAGCTTTCAGGGCCTTCCTCCATGACCTCATAATCTCTGTCTCTTAACACGATAGTATGTACATAGGATAAACCTATAAGGATTTTACCACCTGCCTGAACTTTCTCTTATTGTCTCCTAAGTTTGCTTCTCTTTCAATCTTGTCTCTGGTCTCCATCATATGCAAGTTGATTCCTTAAATAATCCATTCAATTGCTGAACAATTCCCTTTACTGGTAATCAAGGAAGAAACTGCTTTTCCATCCATATAATTGGTGTTGATTTTAGAAAATGAGTTCAGGAAAGTGAAATCTACTCCTGAATTCTAACTTACAGGACAACTTTAATCTTTAATGGTGGTAACTATAGGTTCAGTATATTAGAAAATGAAAGGTTTTTAGAACAGATACAACTAGCATTGTCTATAATGCTGTCCAAAAACATATTATAGTGAGATAACATTTTCAACTATTGGATGGGCTCAGTAAACAGGCTGGTGAAATGCAGCGATTGCAGAGATGTGGAGAAATGGTTACGCACATTCGTTTCTGTTACAGAAGTAAATTATAAAGATTTATAAAATTTTCTGGTCATTACTATCTACATTCCATAATTACACTTTGAAGACTATACCCTACCAAAATAAAAGCAATATTTATAAAGATACATGGGCAAGATGTTTATTGTAGCAATATTTGTTTTGGCAAAACAAAACAACACAAAAATTATTAACAACTTCACATTTATTACAGGGAAAGATATGTATCTTATGGTATATTCTCATCTCTATACATCAAGCTACTATTAAAAAGATTGAATTTGAACAGCATGTATTTTATCAGAAAGAGATCAATGACACATCAAGTTTAAAATGTTGCAAAGTAATCCGCATAGTATTTTCCAACATCTTTAAAAAAGAAAATCTCTCTTTCTCTTCTCTCATTCTGTCCCACCTTCCTCTGTCCTTCTTTCTCTACACACACTCACAGAAACACATATATACATACATGTACTTTTTTCTGGACAAGCATAGAGAAATTATGAATGATTACATAGCATACTTTTATAAATATATATGTAAAAATCTAACAAAACACTTACATCTGAATATACATAACTTTTATAATGTATATAGTACTTATATCTAAATATTATATGTAAATATACATAGTTTAAGGAGTGGTATTGGGGGAAGTATGAGAGAGATTATTGTTTTTTCATTTGTGTACAATCTGAATTGCTTAATTTGTTACAATGAACATTATTAAATTTGAAATTATAAAAATCAATCACTCAGTAAAACTTGAAGATAACTAAATGAAATAAAATAATATCTGAAAACTGGTAATATGAAAGATTACAAGGATACAGTATTTGAAAATAAAAGATTCAAATTACTTTTGAAAGGACTATTTTTGTAGTAAATGATAAATAACAATCTGATTTTGTACTTCTCACTTTCCCATTGAAATAACCATAAGATGTAAAGTTATGACAATACTTATTACTAGAAATATTACATACAGAATCTAAAAAAAACAAACAAAACCAAACACAGAAGCAAACAGTAGAATGGTGGTTGCCAGATGCTGGAGAGTGGGGGAAACAGGGAGATATTGGTCAAAGGATACGACTTCCCAGTGATAAGATGAGTAAGTTCTGAGGATCTAATGTACAGCATGGTGACCATCATTAATAATACTGTATTGCATACTTGAAGGTTGCTAAGAAAATAGATTTTAAGCATTCTCACCACAAAGGGGAAAAAAAGTAACTATGGCAAATGATGGTTCTGTTACTTAACTTGTTTGAGGTGATCACACCGTATACTTATATCAAATCATCACATTGTATCCTTAAGGTATGTACAATTTTATTTGTCAATTATATCTCAATAAAGCTGGGGAATCAATCAATCAATTTCTGATAAGAAAAAAAATATCTGTCAAAGTCCAGGTAAGAGAGGTTTCTGTATTTAAATCATCCAAAGGTTAATAAGATGGCTATTTCAAAGACATTGGCCCTAATTGATACCTTTTGTACAGGCCAGGTTTACTTGACTCCTCTACTCCTCATCAAGTATCTATTTCTAAAATTATTCCAAGACCAAATTTTTCAGCAAACACTTTATGAATTAGCAATAAAACTGAATTGGAGGTGGCACATTGTCTGTTATAATATGAAGTCATAATAATTAAATAGAGATTCAGGAGACAAAATGCCATATTCAGATTTTTAGGTTTTTTTTCCTGCACTGCTTTTGGCAAGTGACAAACTGCAGATAGCACGATCAAATAATAGAAACAAGTTTTACTTTTTATCTGATAGACCCAAAAGAGTTCTGTTTACTGATTTAGTATTTATGCCGTTATGTATTTGACAATTATCTCAAGGTTAGAAAATGTATATCCAATGACAGTTGTCTCTCCCACGGCCTGATCTTTCCTCCAGACCTAAGCCTTCTATGTTTTATTCTTCTTCTTAATAACATCTCCTGTTATGTAATTTCAAAAAGTGAACATCCTGTTTCTTAGCAAGTGAGATCAGAGAAAAATCTCAGAATTGTTGCAAATTTTTCTTCATAACCCATCATTATGACCAAGGATTGCTGTGCAACAGAGTGGAAAAAGAATCTCCATGTGGAGTGCATGTTTCAGCACCAGGAGTGGGCCAGTCACTCCAACCAACCCTCTAAATTATGTCGTATTTGTTGGTTTTGACAAGGCTTATTATGCAAAATCCTTAATTAATGATTTTTGACAGAGGGAAATGAGAAAGGAAAGGGGGAAGAGGAGAAATCGACAGAGTAAAGAATCAAGATGGTATAGGAGCTACCTTCTATTAGATGGGACATTTAAAAGGACAGAAAGAGTAAAGGATCAGTGGGGACATAGGTTAGTTTAATGCTCTCATTGTAGGATGTTGAGATAATGAACAGCCTACGGCCCTACTTTTTTTACTGAAGTAAGAAGTGAGGTCATTTGCTCAGAAAGAATACAAAGAACCACATAATGTCTTAGTTTTGAACGTTGCCGGGTTTTTTTTACATTTCTTGTTCATTGCTCATTTGTTTGCTTTTCTGAATTGTGAAAGCCCTTGTATATTATATGATTATTAATCACCTGTTGATTATGGTGGTGGGTTTATGTTTATTTTTATTTTGGCTAGATTTATTATCTCTATCATTCATTTTATTTATGTTTTTTAATTTGTGGTCAAGCTGAATAACTTCAGTGATATTTTTGTCACTTGTTTGTTTTTTTACCTAGTATCTAATTCCCCTTCCTATAGCAACACCAATTAACTTTGGGGGCATTGACTCTTTTATTTTTATATAGAATTTGTGGTTCTATAAACTAGGTGTCATGGGAGACCCAAGCTAGACTTGTCAGATCATTTCCTCGGGATTCTGACTCTAGATTGGACATATACAAGCATGGGAGGAATGGCTGGAGCACATTTGTTCTCATGCTGGTGCCCATGTAAATAACTTCACTAAACCCAATCTCTGACCAATATGTTTTCTTCAGATTAAGTCAACACTTATAATTACTACATTTATACACGTACATATATGCATGAATATTCCTCTTTCTTGCTTATATTAAAATATATATTTATCTAATCTAAAAGTAATACAAAATATTTTTTATGTTTCTGCAATTTTGTATCATTTACTCATTTATATTATAACCTAATTTCTCTGGGTCATTGCATGTATTAAAATTCAGGGAAGAACAAGTCCCAGGGACAATGTGTCAGAGATGCTTGTACTGACTACTTGGTAATAAAATACCATGTTTTACATTATTAAAAGGACTGTCAAAACATCTAACACATTACAACAGTCCTATTAAAACAGCTACGACATGATGCTGTACTTTCTTTGTCTAGGTGGAATCATAAAAACAGGGATGGTCTGACAGTCCTTTTAACCAGGATACAACATTGATTTTCACTACACTGTATTATTCCTTATTTTTTACTGATGCATGTTTAACCACTAAAATTAGTATGACAAGAGAAATTTCCCTCAAAATATTCTTAAAATTCATGGTCTTTGATGACTTTATAAATCAAAACACATGTACTATTCCATTCCATTTTAGTAATAATAGCCTAAATCAGATTTGTTTCATTTACTGCCCTATGGAAACACTAAAGAAACATAAGTATAGAATCTACCTTTCATGTATTCTACTCTCCTTAAAAAGTAAAACTTAAAACAGAAATTTTGCAGATATGGACCACATATTTAATCCTCTTTTCCTGATATAATCATACATAATATTTTATCCAAATGAAATCCCAAAGTTTCACCTTTAATTAATGAAGTAGAATATTATTTTAATACAATTATATGCATCTTTTAGAAAGTACAGATTCAAAGACATGCTAGTAAAATATTCAAGCATTAACCAAATATTTTTTCTAGTAAACAATTATCTTTTTATCTAGTCAGGTGCCTTCTTTGGATTCCACTGTACTGGAGAATGACACATTTTTCAACTAATATTGACCAAACACTAGCAACAGAATAAAAGTATAAAAGCTTCATTTCTCAAGGATAATATTAAGAGACCAGGGTTTTATCTAAGATGGACAAAGCATAAAGTTTAAGAGAAACTATGTATTTAAAATTACTACCCTAATGGACAACATATATAACAACTAACATTTGTTGTGTAGTAAATATGAGATACTAACCATTCCTCTTCCTATTCATAGGTTCACTTATTTAATCATATCATAACCACTTATGGTGAGTAAAACTATTATCTGTTTTCTGACAGATCAAGAACTGACACACAGAGGTTAAGTACAACGCCCAAAGTCACACAGCTGTGAAATAGAGGAAGGGGGGTTTCAGTACAGATTGTCTGGCTCTAGCCACTATGATAAACTGTCAGTCAAAGCTCAGCATACTATTAGTTATATTTAGTTTCTATTAACTGCTTACTAAGATTAGTACTATCTGACAGAAGGAGAGGTATTTTGCACATTGTAGTATAACTGTTATTAATAATACTGTATTTCATCTAATCAAAGTTGCCATCAAATATAATTCACACCATTATTTTATGTACCACTAAATAGGAATTGTCAATTTATAATACGATCTTTTCCAAATTTTTATTTTGTAATTATTAAAAGAATTCTTTTGACAGATCTGACAGAGTATTTAGAATAGACACTTAACATTAACAATTGCATACATCTTGACCTTTTTCGTGTATTTAGCATCAATGGTATCATTTCAAGGTGCATGATAAACATCAGTTATAATAGCCATCTCAGTTTCAGATATTCTAAAATGTGAAAAATACATGTTTGGAAGCGATAAAATATAAAAGTAGCTGTCTTTTATTGAAGACCTACAAAAACCATAGTATTTCACTTGTTGTCATTATATGAATTATATCATCAAATTTCATCAAAAGAAAACAGAGGACCAGAGCTGTAACAAGCCCAATGTAAAGGAAGGGCTGACAGCCGTAAGGTAATTTTTCATTTGGCTGGATTTTCATTTGGCTAGATCCTATCACGCTGCATAATTCTTCACGTGTATCATCATTTTTTAAAAAGAAATTTAAGTAATAATAGTCTTTTGGGACTAAAAACACGTTCATAGCCACCGACTTCAACATACTAACCATAATGTGTTCTACTATATGAGAGACGTGATTCCTTTAAATCATATTTATTTATTAACCAAGTCAAAATTTAAGTTAAATCTTAAATCGAGGGGCACCTGGGTGACTCAGTCGGTGAAGCGTCTGCCTTCAGCTGAGGTCATGATCTCAGGGTCCTGGGATCGGGCCCCACATCTGGCTCCCTGCTAAGCGGGGAGTCAGCTTCTCCCTTTCCTTCTCCCTCTGCCTGCTGCTCCCCCTGTTTGTTCTCTCTTTCTCTCTCTCTCTCTGTCAAATACATAAAATCTTTAAAAAAAAATCTTAAATCAAGCTATGCTTCAGCTGAACGCCTTTTATTTTTTATTGTACAATGTACTCTATAGCATTCAAATGTTCCTTAAAGTTACTTACAACATAAATTTAACGTATACAAACTTAGTCATTTGGATAATTATTAAAGACTTTTAAAGACTTACTAAAAGTATGCCATGAATTACAATAAAGTCTTAAATTACAGTTTTAATATTTGTTTATGACTTAAAAGGTATTATAAAAGGAATATGAAAAAGCAATGAAATATCAAGGGAACATATAAAACCTTGTATACTAATAAAAGTTTTTCAAAATTCTGACCTCCTTTCTCATATTATGTCCAAAAATTAGAAGTACAGAACTCCTGAGGCATTGGTTGAAAATTTTCTATGAGCAGGATTTATAGACTTTTTGCTTAGGCAATAATTCCACAGTATCAAAGAAGAGGGATTTCAAGAAAAGCATTTTGGGAGGATCTTGTTCAAAATATGACAGCTATTCCAAAAAAGAATGGAATACCATATGACTAGACAAAATTTGGTTCTTCTTTGAAATGTCAACTAATGCAAAAGAAGACAAAGAAAGGAGAAAAATAAAGAGCGAGGTGTGGGGGGGAATGGGACAAAAACAAAGAACAAGATGATATATTTAAATACAACCGTGTTGGTGATAGCATTAAATATAAGTAGGTTAAACACACCAATTATAAGGCAAGGTTGTTGACTGTAATTTTTAAAAGTATCGATTATATTCTGCTAGAGAAAATGCACTTTATAAAACAAGAGAAAGATGGATTAAAAGTTAAAGGATGGAACAAGGTATATCAGACAGACTTTAAAAGGAGGACTGACTGGCTATATTAATATCAAACAAATTATGTTTCATTAGTGATAGAGAAGGACATTCCATAATGACAAAAGTGTCAGTTCGTCAAGAAGCCATAGCAATCTTTGAATGCATCTGATGGAGAAAGACAGAAAGACCATTTATCAATAAAAGAAGAAAAGAAGGGCTGTCATTAGATTGCTTACAGAATTTAAAAGGATAATAAAAATATGAGCCAACATTATGCTAGTAAATTCGATATATTAGATGGGATGGACTTGAGAAAATAATAGTGGAAATGTATTAATTACTAATCAATTTAACAGAAATATATCTATACAGATTTTCTTTAGCAATTTTAATCATTTGTGTTTTTCAAAGAAGTTGTCTATCCCATCAAAATTCTCTGAATTTTTCCTTGAAGACAAGATCAGTTTATTTTTAAGATGTTAATTCATCACAAATTATTCAATACAGGCATATCTCATTTTACTGTGCTCTATTGTGCTTTGCAGATAGTTTTTTGTTTTTTGTTTTTTTACAAAAATGAAGATTTGTGGCAGCCCTGCATTGAGGGAGTCTATCAGTGCCATTTTCCAACAGCATTTACTCACTGTGTCTCTGTGTCACATTTTGGTAATTCTCACAATATTTTAAACTGTTTTATTATTAATATATTTGTTAGGGTGATCTGTGATCAGTGATCTTTGATGTTGCTATTGGAATTGGGGCACCATGAACCACACCCATATAAGACAGCAAACCTAATCCATACGTGTTGAGTATATTCTGACTGCTCCATTGACTGACCAACCCCATATTTCTCCCTCTCTTCAAGCGTCTCTACTCCCTGAGACACAATATTGAAATGAGGCCAATTAATAACTCTACAATTGCCTGTAAATGTTCAAGTGAAGGAAGAGTCACATGTATCTCACTTTAAATCAAAAGCTAGAAATGATTAAGCTTAATGAGGAAGGCATGTCAAAAGCTGAGATAGGCCAAGGCTAAGCCTCTTGAATCAGTCAGCCAAATTGTGATTGCAAAGGAAAATTTCTGGGATGAAATTAAAAATTTTACTCTAGTGAACACACAAATGATTAAGAAGAAAAAAAAAGTGAAAAAGCCTTATTGCTGATATGGAGAAAGTTTGAGCAATTTTGGTAGAAGATCAAACCAGCCAACAAGATTCCCTTTAACCCAAAGCCTAATCCAGAGCAAGGCCCTAACTCTAATTCTGTGAAGGCTGAGAGAGGTGAGGAAGCTGCAGGAGAAAGATTTGAAGCTAGCAGAGGTTGGTTAGTGAGGTTTAAGGAAGGAAACCATCACCATAATATAAAAGTGCAGAGCGAAGCAGCAAGTGCTGGTGTAGAAGCTGCAGCAAATTATTCAGAAGATTGGCTCAGATCATTGATGAAGGTGGATACATGAAACAACAGATTTTCAGTGTAGACAAAACAGCCTTCTCGTGGAAGAAGATGCCATCCAAATGTTTTTAGCAGCATCCTAAATAGCTGGGGAAGGCAGGCACATATTTACTCTTTCTTCTGCAGTGGGGCTTGCTGGCCCCCTCTAGCTGGAAGATGTGCCACCCCGAGAAGAATGGTGGTGCTGGCAACTTTCCTCTTACCCACTCCAATGCATCCAAATTCATATAGACATATACATATATGTGTATGTGTGTGTACAGACACACACACACACACACACACACTCCAGCAGAGTGTGCCGAAATGTCTCTTCTGAAAACCTAGACTTCTACAGAGGCTCTAGTCTGTGCATGTCTGCCCAAGTTAGCCTTTTCCAGGTGTTCCCACTCCTGTCCAAGAGGAGCAGAAGCCAGTTCACAGGCTCTAGCCCATACCACAGTCTATACTGAGGTCTCTCTGCCTATTACCCACGCACAGCTGTGATGCCTTCTGGGTCCCTTGGCCTTTGATGCTGGAATCCACAACTCCCAAAGAGGCACTTTTGTTTGTGAATGGATGCCAAATTTTAGTTGTTAAAGGAGGGACAAAAACGAGGCATGTCTTCTGTCACCATGAATGCTGACATCATTTCTACATTTCTGAGTTTTATTTGATGTAAGGTTTCTAGCTTTTTTGAGAACTAAGCTGAAATCACTGATTTTAAGACTTTTTATTCATATATAGGAATTTAATGCAATAAATATTCCTTTGGGTACTACTTTAGCAGCAACTATTCAGTTTTGACATGCCAGATTTATTACAATTCATTTCCAAAATTTGGCTGTCTCTGAACATTATATATTACTTAAAGTTGTTTAATTTTTTGAATTCCAGGCAGTCAGAGATTTTATATATATCTTTTCATTACTGTTTTCCAGTTTCATTCTATCACAGGCAGGAGAAATTATTTTGAATGATTTCAGTCATTTGAAATTTGCAAAAGCTCTTTTTAGGGCCTAAGATACTTGAGTCCATGTACACTTGATAAGAAGTTTATTGTTATCTTTAAGATTTCTACGTATTTACTGCATTTTCTGATTTCTAATGTTGGTACTTTTATTTATTTTGTCTGCTTTATAATACTTGCATTCAAGCAATGTACATCATCTGAATTTATTCTTTTTCAATACTGTTTTGTATCTTTTACATTTTCATTTTCATAAAAAATTAGAATAAACTTGCCAAATGCTACAAAGATATCTTCTGGTTTATTTGAATCTATGGGTCTGTTTGCTAAGAAAATCATTAAATGACTTTGAGTTTTCTGATCCACATATAGTTTATACTTGTATTTTATTTCCTGCACAATATTTGCTCTAAATGAATAATTCTTTCATTGGCTTACTCTTTTTATGTAACTATTGCTATTTTGTCTCATAAACTACATGAATCATCTTTGAACAACATTTGCTCAGTTATATGGCCTTCTTCCTGGGCTACACATCTCTAAATATTAATGTAAACAAAGTTCAAATCTTCATTTAAGACATTCATTTTTCAAGTTTAAATCCAAGTTCGAATCCAAGTTTAAAATATGTGGTTTATAGATATCGACTTGTGTTTGGCCTCATAAGAAATGTATAGAAAATGCTGTTCCTATCCTTACTTTAAGGTCTTTTGTAAGGATATCTACCCCATTTTTTCCCTTAGAGCTATACATATGGTGGCTGTGATGCTATGTAGCTGCTTCCTTCTACTTAGTGCAGGGATGTCACATGAAACCACCTACAAACCAAATTTCTCCCCTTTCCTTAGGAAACTAAATATTTGTAACAATTCCATGCATATGTAGATGAAGGAAATGTGGAACTATTATGGAAATAAGTGACCTAGGTGAATAAGCCACATGCTCATGTACACTATTTGTGTTTTCAGGAACTTATGTCTGATCTTGAATATACTTCCAATGAAGAAGGGATGTTATTGCACAGAGGCAGTTTCATGATTTATTAGGTCAGATAATATTTAGGTCATGCTAAGTGGGTCAGATTGCGAGGGTTCTATTGTTCCATGGTCTGGTGATCAGTTCCTCTCAATAACAATGTCAGAGTTGTTTCTCAATAGGAAAATATGAAGTCTGCAAATGCAGAGTAGGTATGCTATAAAACCCTAGAAGTGCATTTTGTGACTCTCCTTTGAGAAATTGCTTCAGTCTCCAAAGAGCATCCTGATTTGCCACAGACACTTCAAGCAACATTTGATCTGCTCAAGGTCAGAACTACTTGCACCATGCCATAAGACGATGGATAGAATTATTCTCCCTAGGAATTTTTCCAAAACACACACTCCTTCCCTCCTGAGAGAGATCAGTACACACAAAGTGATATGTATAGCATATAGTATTCAGTGGAGACCTTCAAAATTGTTCTATGGCATGTACGAGAACAGCAAATTCTCTTTCTTTTTTTTCCATTTTAGGAGAAGTATTCTGACATGCTCAATACTTCTGGCTCTCTAAAACTACATTGCGGTATAGGTCTTCAAATTTGTCTGACACTTCTCTCCCACCTTCTAACATACATAGATTTTACTGAGATTTCTAAGGTACTATTTACTCCTTGTTCCTCAGGTCACATTATCTTCATGTTTTCAATATAAAGGCAAGAGTGAGAAAGTATGGAACTAAATTATAATGGAACCACATACTTGTTGTGGACTTAATGACAAATAATTAGATTGTGTTCCTGTCCCTTCCAGGTTGAAGTCTACTGCTTCTGTTGTTCTCTATTTATTGGAACAGAGAAAAACCAACACTAGCTGCCTCAGTGGTAGTGAACCCCATGAAAGGATGTAGGCTGACTTGCTCCAATAAATAAGAGATGCCAAGAGTAGCTTCTTCCATTGCTTGTATCACCTATCTACATTTATAATACTGCTATTTTTACAAGATTCATCTGTCTTCCTCATAGGCCATACAAACAAGTAAAGTAGATTCTAATGTCAGGAACATTCTCTTCTGACACACATCCCAGAGCTAGAAGGATATCCAGAATGGATGAGTTTTCATATCTTCACTCCCAGAGTACACTGCCAAGATGGACTCATGTCCAAATTTCATTCATTTTCTGACCTCCATGATATCCATTTGAACTGGAGGCCCATTTTGGTTTCCTACATTATAAAATATTAGTAATACCTCAAATCCAGAATATAGTCTTTACCCACGTCACTCTCCCTCAAAAACAATAAAAAACAATATGCGCCTTCGAAGAAGACACAGTGGAGTAATTTTAGCGAAAACTTGTAGGGCCATGGATCTTCATCAAGGTAATGATTCAAGCTTCTCTTTATCATATTTAGATTTTGTTGTGGCTATTTTGTAGATATGTTAGAACTTTTGTTCATTGCTCAGCTGTATCTTTTATAGTTACCTGGAGATCAATCAACATTACCAATGGTTCTTCTGGTGCAATCTGCCAATTACCTCTCTAGTTATGCTACCTGTTATAACACCCATTCTAACTTTTATTTGGCTGGTTAGATGTTGCCATTTGGACTCTGCCACCCAACATATTTGCTCCTTTGATTCAGAGAGCCTATTTTCCATGGCAGCTTCTTCTAATCTTATCTTCAGCCTACAAAGGAAAGCTACTAGAGAGTTTTGAAATAATGTTGATGATCCTCTAATCCTAGTGCCTTGTTGAAGATTTATTTTCAGTGTTCTCTCAGATGAGAAAAGTCGTGTGAAGTCAGATTACTGAAATTTTCTGTATGCCTGTTTGAATTTCGTCCTCGACATTAAGTCACGGCACCTTTGACATCCAAATATCTTTTAGTAGGAATCATTATTAAATTGAGATTTCAAATTATCAACTGAGTATGCAGTTGTTTAAACTAATGCACTATGTTCAGAAACTATAGTAAGTATCCTTACATCAATACATTTATGTCAAACTAAAGCTAGAATTCATACTATCTGTTCTATCTTTACTTACTGGCCATTTTTATATATATTATTAATGCATATGTTAATTTTCAGACAGAAAGAGATACATTGTCATATTTATAGGTCAAAAATGGTCAAATATAATTTCATATGATTTGACCTAAGAAATAAACAAAACCTCATTTCATTTTAAGGAACATTTGATGTTCTCTTGGATTTTCTAAGATCTGACTCTACTTATACATGAAAAAGGAATGAGAGCAATGGAGGAAAACTCTTTTGCAAGGTCACTACTTCAAGTGAGGTAATTACAGGGTTTCTAGGCACGCCAGGTACAACTTCTCAAGTAGCTGATGTAAGGCTGCATATGCTGGCAATGGTGTTGGACATTTGGTATCAACTGAATTGACCTAGACATGACTGAAAGAAATGTCCTATCTCTGCAACTCCAGTGATCGGAGTTTTACGGTTTCCAAATCTGTGCCCAATTTTTGTTTTTTTCTGTAGGATACCTAGACATATTTGTAAATTCAACTGATGCTCTAACTCAGCAACTCATGGCATCAGATTTTTATGTGATTTTAAGTATGTCACTCCTGTGGTTAATGCAAAAGAAATTATTTCAGGGCAGTAATAAAGTCTTCTTATTTCTTCATCATGTTTTAAACTAGGAATTTAAAGTTCTGGGCTTGCCTCTATTTTTCTTGAACTTCTCCAATTCAGACAGAAATGCCTCCCTACCCCATGTACACCTTGCGTTGTTTATTTGCAACAAAATGGCCAATCACATTAGTATTTCATTTCAGGTGACTATGAATGATAATTTAAGTATTTTCCTGTTGCATTCCATGAATTACCAATGTCCTATTTCCCAATGATAATTGAGTCTCACTGAAAAACACTCTTGGTTGAGATAATCAATCTCAGTTTCCTTCCCATCTCTGAGTAATATTTACCCACAACCATTTCTAGTTACACCATAGATTGTCATTAAAGATATATGGAAAGAAAGATAAATTATTTTAGGTATTACACCTGTTATTTAGTGCTTTTAAAATTATTATAAGTTTTAAAGAAGTTAGCTTCAGGCTAGGGCTTCTCAAATGATTGCCAGGAAACAAGAGAACAGAACTCTGTTATTATCTCTGCTGCAGTTGTGAATATGGAAAACCATAAGGTCATCGCTGCGGCTATTGGGGTCAACTATGCACACTTTACCTGAAGTTCAGGGATCCAGAATCAAAGCATTAGTACCAGAACTTCCACAATGTCATGGACACTGGAAAGTGAAACCCAACAGATTTTGGCACTGCACCACCTTCCAATATCTACGGAGTGATTCATCATTGTAACATCCATGATCTTGCTCAATAACCTAATGTAGCAGATAGTTGGCCTCTGCTTAATTACTGTCTTTCTAATTTTATAAAGCAATATAATTTGTGAAATTTATCTACATCTAGAACCTAATTAACATCAAGGGAAACTAAAAGAAATGTCCTATCTCTGCAACACAGGAAAGAAAACTGGAAGGAGACTGAAATGTATGCTGATTGCCAATCAATCATATCCAGTCCAACTTAAAGGCCAGCATATTGAATGGGAAGAATTGTTAAATTACAAAAAATGATGACTATCCTTGGAGTGGAAAAAAGTGTGAGCTAGCATCCAAATTTTCCAGATAATAAGAATTAAACTTACTGGATCAAATACATGAATTATTTTTTTTGATCAGGGGTTGGCAAACCATCATTTGTGGCCTGTGTTTGTAATGTACGTGAGCTAAAAATGTTTTTTATATTTTTAAGTGTTGGGGAAAAGTGTAAAAGATGATGACAGATATTGCATGTGTTGTGCAAACCCTAAATATGTATTATTGGGCTTTTTTCCCAAAAATGTCTGCTAGATGAGAACAAATAGGTCAGAGAGCATAGTATCCATGAAGCAATAGACTTGGTGTGCCTTTCTTATACTCATTCCCAGTATGGTGTCTGAATCCTGGTACACATTAAGTACTTAAGTGTTGAATAAACCTAATTTACAACACTACCAATCTTTAGCAGACTTTAGCATGATCTCTGTATATAGTGTCTTTTTGTATACACATATTAACACTGTCATTCAGATAATGCAATAACATAAGCAACATGTTATTCTAGATTGATATGCATGTCAAAGTGTTGCACTGACTCATAGCCAACCACATATAAAATCAAGTCTGGTTTTGATAAGAGCTTTATCACCAGTTAGTTTCTATCCAACTTTGATCTCTTCCTCTTCTGGTGAAAGTTATCTCAAGCAATATATTCCATGTCACTGAAACGTATTAATCCAGTTTAATGGCATTTTATCCACATCTCTGTATGCATTAGGAAACAAAAACAGAACAACAACTACAAAAGTCTATTAAGAGATAGATTTGCCTTTTTAACACCCAAGGACTCCCATGGAGAACAAATTCCTTTTATAACAGACTTGACAAATAATTACTTTAACTGGGAATATAATGTGCTTTAACACCATTTTCCTATGTATTTTTGTTCTGAACACCTGAATGAACAGATCTAGATTGTTGAAAATATTTTTTTCTATATGACAATGTTGTTAAAATGATCTAAAACTAATATTTCAGATTTTATATTTACAAGTACACAATTTACATAATATAAAAGATACTCTACATTTATGTTTGAAAATGTTCAAATAAAGATAAAGAATATCACAAATTCAAACAGCAGGAGGAGTGTTCTAGTATTGGAATAAGTGAGCATGACATAAAGTGCAAATAAATTGTATATGATGAAAGAGAAGAATGATGTCCTATAAGCTCTTTTGTCTCTAGATATGTTATTAAAATTTCAAATGGATCTTACTAATGACAACATAATTTTCTTTTAAATATTTTGCCAATACAGAGACAAATATGCTATTTGAGTGCTTGCTTCTTGAGTGAGTTTTATGAAGTAATTTTTCTAAGCAAAAGCTTTGTAGCACCAAGGTTATAACCTAAGGCAGTGGAAAGCTGATACTTTAATTTTTTCCATCCTTAGGAAACTGATTAATTTCTCAAGTTAAAGTCCTTTCAAATAAATATATGAGAACCTTTTTGTAACTGAAAAATCAAACTACAATTATAATTAACTTGCAGATAAATTCAAAACCGTATATATCCTGAAAAATAAATTTGACCAATCATAATATCTACTTTCTGGGAAAAATAATCTTTTATTTTAAATATTTTCTATTTTCTTAAATAGATTTCTCTTTACATTCACATTCATAAGTATTAAATCAATGAATGATATTATACTTAAATACTAGGCTTTCAAGATGTTAGTATAATTTTGAAAGATGAAAAAAGAAGTTCTCGAAATCTACCTAAAGTGGTTAGAAAAATGCAATGCATTTAATATTTCCTTAACATCGGCAAAAATATTTTAAAAACATTGTTCACAATTTGTTTCTTTTTATATTTTATGTTGTATAAATTCAAATAAGTTTAAACTTCATTTAAACACTCTTAAATCTGTCATTTGTTATGAAGATAAGATAGTAAATTTTGAACTATAGTACTCGGGTTTGGGGGTGTTTGTCCATGAGTCAACAACCAGTTTTGACTTTTTAACAATTTTCTGGGTTTCTGGAATTTTTTAATTTTTAATTTACAAGTGTCTGTTCTTATTTGTAATAAATTATGCCTACTGTCCACCTCTAGCCAAGATAAATTAGACTAAAAAGTTTCTTTCATGCCAGATTTAAAATTCAGAGCTGTGGATTATTTTCCTTATATAGTGTAAATTTTCACATGAACAGGTAGATGCTACGGTGATGACAGTGCTTCTTGCGGACTGACAGCCCGCATAGATGGTTCACAAAGAACAAGAGCAAACACACAGAAAGAAGCAGAGATGCTGCTGGAGTTCTAATGTCCACCTGCATTCTAACCTTTGGTTTCTGTGAAACACAACTCTATTTGTAGAAAGCTTTCTCTAATTGATTGAATATTAGTTATTTTCCCTCAAATTGGTTTTTGTTGCCTGCAGCAAAAGAGGCATAATTAATGGAAAAGCCCTATTCTCTTCATTGTTTTAGTAATGCTATCAGCAGTTCTCCTAATCGAAAGTGCAAACTTATTAACCTGGAGTTACAATTTAATACAATCTAGGTTTTAAAATATCTTATAAAAACCGTATGTTTCAGTTTTAAAATTTTTCTGTTCTTTGTATATATATTTTTTCATTTTTGTAAATTAAAAAAGTCTTTATTTAAATTCCAGTTAGTTAACATATAGTGTAATATTAGTTTCAGATATACAATTAGTGATTCAACACTTCCATACAACAACTGGTGCTCATCAAGACATGTGCCCTCCTTAATCCCCATCATGTATGTAACTTGTCCCTTGACACATCTCCCTTCTGGTAACCATCAGTTTGTTCTCTATAGTAAAGAGGCTGTCTCTTGGTTTGCCTCTCTCTCTTTTTTCCCCTTTGCTCGTTTGTTTTGTTTCTTAAATTTCACATATGAGTCAATCATACCCCAATTAAAAAGTATAATAAAAATGATGGATATGAAAAAAGAAAAAAAAATTCACATATGAGTGAAATCACATGGTATTTGTCTTTCTCTGACTGACTTATTTCACTTAGCATAATACTCTCTAGCTACATCCCTGTTGTTGCAAATGGCAAGATTTCATTATTTTTTATGGCTGAATAATACACACACACACACCCTATCTTTAACCATTCATTAACTAATGGATACATGGTCAGTTTCCATAATTTGGCTATTGTGGATAATGTTGCTATCAACATTGGGGTGCATGTATCCCTTTGAGTTAGTATTTTCGTATTCTTTGTGTAAGTAAATACCTAGTAGCGCAATTGCTTGATTGTAGGGTATTTCCATTTATAACTTCTTGAGGAACCTCCATACTGTTTTCCAGAGTGCTGTAACATTTTGGAAATTGGACCTTTTGGTTTGGGGCAACGTAATGTGTGATTCCCTGTCAGTGAATCAAACACTTGGTTAGCCCTCCAATAATTGCTGGTTAAGGCCCTCTGAAAAAGAATGAAAAAAAACTGAAATATATGTGGGTTCCAATCAAGATGAACTTAAGAAAGGCTTCCAATTCAACAGTCTCACCATCAAATAACTGGCTGGTCTTCTCAAGAAATGGTGCTATATTGCAGGCTCAACATTGATTGTTCTTGCCGATTGGTTATATATTTACTGTAGACTTTCCTTATGTAATATGGAATCACAGCTGTTGGGCCAGTGAAAAGTCTACTTCCTTGTCACCATGGCCACTCATCATCCCACTTTGTTGGGATGTAAGAACTCTAATAATATCACTCACTAAGTCTTTCTGTTCATTCATTACTTAGAGACTTTTTTTGTGGTCAGCGTGAGTGTTAGCAAGTAATACAAATATCTTTACCCACTATGTACCTACTGTCATAGAATGATCAACATGCTCTTTTTTGGTCAGACCTCTTTATCCTGAGCTTCTATTGTCATTCTCTAATGTATTGATTATATCCAGCTAGAATCATCTAAAATTTCCATGTTTAAAATTACTAATCCTTTGGAATCAAACACCTGAGATTTGCCTCCTTTTGTGTATTCACTTCTACCAGTATCTTATCCAATCATAGCAAGAGTATCATTTTAACAGAAGCACTGCTACAGTATGCCAGAGATTATTATCTATCTGCCACCAGTGATGGGATTAGACTGGCAGGTGACCCCTACTCTCAGGAAGAGGACATAACTTTGAGAGAGGAAGCTTCTTTTAGGCAATGGTTACTCCTCTTCAGGAAATCAGCTTTGTGCCACTAACAGTCAATAGTCCCTGCACTTAGGAAAACAAGTACCTTAGTCTAGAAGACAGGTTCTAATTTTTGTTCCATTGCATTCAGGATGCTTTCCTTCTCAGTTTTAATGCCATTCCAGGTGCATCTTCTTTTATTCTCCAACAGTCACTTTCCACATTCCACTTTGCACTTTCCTTTCAATTTACTATACAAGTATTTTCAAAATAATATTTTCAAGAATCAACATTGATCATGTCACTCTCCACTCAAAACCACCAGCAAGTGTCTGTCTTCTAAGGAACTATAGTCTCCTAACTGAATTTTCTATTAGAAGTTTTGAAGCATCTTCTATTTGATTTATATCACAATTGACCTTACATATTTTATGCCTCTTGATTATCCTTAATTTAATATTTGCATATTCACCTGACTTGAAAATCTTGTTGAGAAAATAATGTACATTTATACAAATGAAATGAAAAAGATGCCACACTTTAATTTATTCTGAAGTGTGAAATTGTATGCAGCTGGTAACACAGACTTGTGGAATAGTGAGCACATTTTTTGTGGTTAATTTGGGGGATGTGCAGAAGGTAAAAGGAAGGTGATGGTATTCCAGGTATTGAAGAAGATAGAGAGATGGTTAGGTGAGATGTATACAGACTTTCCAAAGACAACATAGAGGACAGTCTGAACAACAACAACAACAACAACAACAACAACAACTACAAGAAAAAGGTTTTCATTTTGGTGACTAATGGGATACAGATGTAAAATAAGGATGATTTTAGATTAGTAGTGATCAGAACTACCATTTCACAAAATTTGGATTTTTTTTAAGATTTTTATTTATTTATTTGACAGAGACAGCCAGCGAGAGAGGGAACACAAGCAGGGGGAGTGGGAGAGGAGGAAGCAGGCTCCTAGCGGAGGAACCTGATATGGGGCTCGATCCCAGAACGCTGGGATCACGCCCTGAACCGAAGGCAGATGCTTAACGACTGTGCCACCCAGGCGCCCCAAAAATTTGGATTTTATATCTTTTAAGGAAGTGGAATGATAAAAGGGGTTTTCAGATTTATCTGAAAAGAACATACTTGCTCTATGATGTTAGTCAGGATTTTTCTTTGTATTAATTGGAAAATATGTCATTTTTACTTATTTCAATATAATGTATGAGTTCAAAATAATAATAATAATTTAACCATTGTACGATTTTAACTTTTCTCTGGTTAAATTAAGGAGCTTGCCATATATTAAGAAAGCTCAATATATGAAAGAACTTTTCATGCCTTCTTAACTCTAATTTAAGCAATGGAATTTCTCTGAAAAAGAGAAATATAGAGCAACTAGTGGAGGGAGAAGAGGTCCTCAATAAAGCTGTTATTTTTGATGGGTTATCTAACTGCAGATATTCATACTGATTGGAATTATGCAAACATTTGAAGAAATAATATAGTATAGGAGAAAATTGCTGGAGTGATTATCTGTGAAATTGGTCATAAGCCTAATCAAAACCAACCCATTATAAGACATTGCAATAGGTATTTAGATGTTGTGATGTGGAATTTTAGAAGTTCTCTTTTGATTGTTTCTTTTTCTTCTTTTCAGTGAAATAAAATGCAAAGTTATAAAATAAAAGGGGGGATGGAGAAAGACTGCTGGATGCCTGAGGAGCAAAACAATGTCTGAAATCATCACTCAGGCAGCGGGAAGATGAATGTACTGGACGAATATAGAACAATGGCTTGGCAACATTAAGATCATGTTGAGGATGATAATAGTGGACATAATGTGATTCTAGCGAAAAATTTAAGTTAAGGGGTAAGCAATTTTAGTTGAGATATCCTGAAAATAAAGTGGCTTAAAAAGCTGTAAGTTTATTTCTGTTTCCAGTAACAGATCTGAGGTGACTGCCCTAGGTTAGTAGGGAATTCTATTCCTGCTACTGACAATCATTCAATGCCCTAATTTCTTCCCAGACTTAATCTTGGCTTTTCTCTAGGGTCTGACTTTATCTACATGTTCAAATATAGCTAACAAATTTATTCCGGGCTGTGAGAAAGAGAGGAAGATCATTTGTTTAAATGTTTTTATAAGTAAAAAAAAAAAAAGACGAAGGATGAAAACACCCCTTCTGCTAACATTTAACTGGTGAAAAATTTGTGATGTGGGCACACCCTGCCATAGTGGTGTAAGATGATGGAAAGTATCTCTACCTGGACATGCATCTATTGCAGAAGATGGAGATAATGGATTGTACTAACATTCAATGTCTTCCATATATAACAAATATTGAAAAAACCTTCAGCCCATCCACATTCAGGTGTGAAGTCAAGAAAGTCTGGATATAAACAGAGTTTTATTTTCAAGGAGAGTACAAGAAAGGGAGAGATGTCCAAGGAATTTGAGTGTGTATGCAAAGATGTGATTATAATATTGGGCAAAGGGATCCAAGCTTTGGGAAAAGTGAAATGAAGTGGGGGCTGATGCTGAAAACACATTGAGAAATACAGTTTTATGGGAAGTGGATGTGGCTACAGGAAGTGATTTTAAATGGGTGGAATACCTTAAATTAAGGTTTTTTTTTTTTTAAAGATAAGTAAATAATATTGAGAGGTTGAAGGAATAAACACAGGACTGTATTATCAAGTCATGCGTTAGTTAAGGTGATTGGAGGAGAGAAATTGAAGGAACTGAGAGGCCAGATTCAGAGCTGCAGCACTGAAACACTACACTGGAAAAGTTACCATCTGTAGGTCTACGTAAATGCCAATCATTCATCCTTTCCTCTTGGAGTAGGATCCTGGTGCAACTTTTCTATGTAAATTCTCCTTGCTTGCTTCTTGTTTTACTGATAAGTCATTCCCAGTCATTACAAATACCCTCTTATGTGAAGAATTTAAAAAAAACAGAAAATAAAACTTTACATTCCTAAACAAAAGCAAAACAAAACAAAAAAAATGGATTCCTACTCAGTAGATTCAGACAGTGAGTCAGACAACATATCCTACGTTTTTCTGTTCTGGTTTTGATAAAGTAATTCATGCTATCTGCCTGTCAATGCATGGATAATTCATAAAATAACACATTTTAGTGTTTTGCGCAGGACAGCATTTATTTTTTATTTATTTAAATAATAATTTTTTATTATGTTATGTTAGTCACCATACAGTACATCCTTAGTATTTGATGTAACGTTCTATGATTCATTATTTGCGTATAACACCCAGTGCACCATGCAATACGTGCCCTCCTTAATACCCATCACCGGCCTATCCAAGTTCCCCACCTCCTCCCCTCTGAAGCCCTCAGTTTGTTTCCCAGAGTCCATAGTCTCTCATGATTCATTCCCCTTCTGTTTACCTCCCCCCCCCGCCTTCATTCGCAGGATGGCATTTAATGCTTAAGAAGAGAGACTGTTCTGCTTAGTAGTCCAGTCAGGAAGTTATGTGTGTATTTTAATCTTTACTTCGCATAAATAACCCTGCCACTTTTCATTCAGATTGCATTGCCTCTAATTCTGCTTCCTCCTCAAGAATTCCTTTTCTACTTGTTATTTACATCTTTCAAATATTTACAGATCATTTTCATATTCCCTTAGCCCCGCTATAAATATTATGTTGCTTTAATCTCCCCCCATAAATCAGTCTTCCCTTCCCATTATTCAGTTGTTTTCTTCCTGGACTCTTTCTAGCATTACTACGTGTGCGTGGTATTGGAGTGCCCCAGAATTAACACAATATTGCAGCCGCAGTCCCATCAATGATGATATCAGTTTCCATTCTGAGTATGGGGATGTCTCTTCATTTTGTATTTACTATTATAGTCATGGATTTTGTTTCTTTTGTTGACTGTGCTACATCACTTTTCTTTATGGAATATTTTAATTAAACTCAGGCTTTCAGATATCGTCATTTCTAATATCCATGAATTAGTCATAAAAATGGTCTCTAAAATCCATGACTTTATTTCATATTCAATGCTGATCTTATTTTCCCTAGAAACTGTATTTTCAAGTCACATTAGCAGCACATCATTATGCTACTCTTTCCTTCTTTTAGATATTTGTAAAGGTGTTAAACAAAAGACAACAAAAATCTAATTCCTGAAGGTAAGCTTATTACCTACAGGTAAATTCTCTTCAGTAGATAGTTATCATTACTCTGATGGCTATAATTAAACCAAGAAGAAATGTTTGTATTCTCCACAAATTAGATTGGAAGTAACACTTAATGAAGTATTTTCTCATCCAAAATATGGTTTTGATGACCTAGCATAGTGTGATTCCCAGGGAAATAGAAAATTTCTAAACACCTTGAAAATATTGCATAGCTTCCAGTTGGTGCTATGATGCTATGTCCCTAACTCCCAACCACTATCCATATTATAGTATTAATGTTCTTAAGAAGTACAACACAGAAACATGAAAAGTAAGTTACTAACACTCTGTATACACATTTTCCTAATGAATTTAACATATCTTTCAAGACTTAAAGTATGACTGTAAGTACATCATGCACAGTGAGGTTTTAAGAATGTACATTGGAAATGTGTAAAAGCAGAAGGCCTAAAAGAATATATTCTGGACACTTCAATTTTGGCTGAATGACAGGTTTTGGGGGATAAGAGAAAGTGGCTTCAACTAAAAGTCAAAGGATTGGCTGATGTTGGTTCCTACCCCAAAACCAGTGCCTGTATTAATTTTGTTCAAGTGCCCACTCCTTTAATATGTGATTGAGGTGAAGATGGTCCAGAGATTGATTCTGATTAGTCATAACCAATATCAGTTATCTCAATATATTCAGGAGAAATTGAACAAATTCCAAAATCCACTTCTGATAAAACTTTCAGCAAACTAAGAGAAAAGGGAATTTCTTCAGTCTGATAGAAGCATCTACATCAACTCTACAGCTAGCATCGTAATAGCAAATGACTAAATGTTTTCCCTGTAAAATCAGGAAAAAGACAAGTATGTCCACTCACAACTTCTATTTAATATTGTGTTGGAGGTTTTAATAAGTGTAATACGATATGAAAAAAAAAAGGTATCCAGAATGGAAAGGAAGAAGTAAAACTATCTTAATTTGCAGACAAAATGATCATCTATGTAGAAAATATGATTGACTTATAGAAATGTTTCTAAAACCAATATATGGATATAAAAGGGTTGCAGAATGTAATATGAATATACAAAAAACAATGATTTCTATACTAGTAACAAAACACCTGAAATTAACATGAAAATAACATTTATAATGATATCAAATGTATGATAAATTTTAAAGCAAATGTGTAAGACCTGAGTAAGACACTGAGAACTAAAAACATTGCTGATTGCCATTAAGCAATTAAAGAAGGCTTAAGTAAAAGGAGAAAGGTAACTTGGTCATATCTCAGAAGTCTTAATACTATATAAAGGGGTCAAATATCTCTAAAATAAATAATAAATGAAATATCTATTAAAATCTCAGCAGTCTTTTTATAGAAATTGACATGCTGTTTCTAAATTCATTCAGAAATTCCAAGGATTTATAATTGCCAAATCACTTTCAAATATAAGGACAAAGTCAAAGGGCTAACCTGATATCAAAACTCATTATAAATCTACAGAATTACTTAGCATCAAGATACAGAAATAGATCAGTGGAAAAGAAGAGAAAATCTAGAAATGCACTGAGACACATAAGGGCAACTAATCTTTGTAATAGTTTAATTGAACTGTAATTCCTACACCATGCAATTCACCCAAAGTGTACAATTCAATTATATTAAGTACGTTTACATAATTGTGCAACTGTAAACACAATCGAATTTAGAACATTTTCATCTCCTCAAAACGAAAAACCATACTCTTTTCTATACCACTTCCCAATTCCTCAATCTTCTCCAGCCCTAAGTAAACACCATTCTACTTTTTGTCTTTATAGATTTGCCTATTATCCTTTTATATAAATGAAATAATATGTGGTCTTGTGCAACTGGCTTCCTTCATTTAACATGTTTATGAGGTTCATACATGTTGTAGCATGTATCAGCACTGCAATATGGCCAAATCATATTGCACTGTGGGAGTACACCACAATTTTGTTTATCGAGTTAATGGAAATTTGAGTTGTTTCCACTTTTTGGCAATTATGAATAATGCTGCCATCAACATATGTGTACAAATTATGTGCACATTTATTTTCATTTCTCTTTGGTATATATGTAGGACTGGAACTATTGGGTCAAATGGGAATACTGTGTTTCAAATTTGATTAACTTCCGGATTATTCTCCAAAGTGACTGCACCATTTTTACTTCCATCAACAGCCTATGAAGGTTCTGATTTCTCCACATCCACATCCTTGTCAACATTTGTTATTATTTGGCATTTTCATTCCACTGGACTTAAAGTGGATTTGCATTTCCCTGATGACTAATTATGTTGAGCATCTTCTTATGTGCTTAGTAGCCATTCATTTATCTTTTTTTGAGAGATGTTTATTCATAAACTTTGCATGTTTTTAGTCAAGTTATTTGTATTTTATTTATTTTTTTAATGTTTTTTTTATTATATTCTGTTAGTCACCATACAGCACATCCCTGGTTTTTGATGTAAAGTTCGATGATTCATTAGTTGCGTATAACACCCAGTGCACCATGCAATACGTGCCCTCCTTACTACCCATCACCAGTCTATCCCATTCCCCCAACCCCCCTCCCCTCTGAGGCCCTCAGTTTGTTTCTCATAGTCCATAGTCTCTCATGCTTCATTCCCCCTTCTGATTACCCCCCCTTTCTTTATCCCTTTCTTCCCCTACCGATCTTCCTAGTTCTTATGTTCCATAGATGAGAGAAATCATATGATAATTGTCCTTCTCAGTTTGACTTATTTCACTTAGCATTATCCCCTCCAATGCCGTCCATGTTGCAGCAAATGTTGAGAACGCGTTCTTTCTGATAGCTGAGTAATATTCCATTGTATATATGTTTGTATTTTAACAAGAATTCTTTAAATATTCTTACCATTTATATAATTTGCAAATATTTTCTGCCATTCTTTAGGTGTCTTTTCACTTTCTTGGTAATATTCTTTGATGCACAAAAGTTTTTAATTTCAATGAGCTACACTTTATCTATTTTTTTTCCTTTTCTTCCTTGTGCTTTTGCTGTCATACCTAAGAACCCATTGCCAAATCCAAGGTCACAAATATTTATCCCTAGGTTTTCTTCTAAGAGTTTTAGAGTTTGAGATCTTACATTTAGTACATGATATGAGATAAGATGTCAATTCCATTCTTTTGCAGGTGGATTTCCAGTTGTCTCAGCACCACATGTTAAAAAGATTATTCTATCCCAGTTGAATGGTCTTGGTTCCTTTGTCAAAAATCAGTTGATTTGTAGGTTTATTTCTATCCCATTGATCTACATCTTTATCCATATAACAGTACAGACATATGGATATTATTTTAATTATTGTAGCTTTGTAGTAACTTTTGAAACCAGGAAATGTGAGTCATCCTAATATTTTCTTTTTAAGATTGTTTTAGCTTTTCAGTGTCCCTTGAGCTTCCATAGGAATTTTAGGACCAGCACATCAATTCCTATAAAGAAGGAGGCTGGGATTCTGATAGGGATTATGCTGAACGTAGTAGATTAGATCAGTTTGGGCCATAATGCTATTTAAAAAATATTGTCTTTGAATCATGACTATGAGACGTTTCCATCTGTTTAGATCTTTTTTATCTTTCATAAATGTCTTGTATTTTTCAGAGTTTACATTTTGCACTTCTTTTGTTAAATTTATTCCTAAGTATTTTATTATTTTGGATAATATTATGAATGATATTAATTTTCATTTTTTGTATTGTTATGGCTGTTTTTATAGAAACACAACTGATTTTTGTGTGTTTATGTTGTATCCTGAACTATGCTGAATTTTTTTAGCTCTAAATATTTGTGTGTCTGTGTGTTTGTATGAATTCTTTAGGATTTTCTCTATATTAAATTATGCCACCAGCAAATTGGGATGTTTTAATTTTATCTTTTCCAATTTGGATGCTTATTTTTTTTCTAACTTTATTGCTCCAGCTAGAACTTCCAGTACAAGGTTAAACAAAAGTGTCCCATTGGGCATTCTTGTCACGTTCCTGATCTTAGGTTAAGATTTTCAGTCTTGCATAATTGTGTAAGATATGAGCTGTGGGTTTTTCATAAATGTGCTTTTTTGAGTATAGGAGGTTTCCTTTAATTCTTATTTCATTAGGGATTTTTATCAAGAAAGGGTGCTGAATTTTTTCAAATGTGCTTTCTACATCAATTGAGATAATCATGTGTGGGTTTTTCCCCTTTATTCTATTAATGTGCTTTATTACATTGATTTTTTGGTATGTTGAAATAACCTTGCATTCCTGGGACAAATTCTATTTGGTCATGCTATATAATCTTCTTAATATAATACCTGGGTCAGTTAGCTTGTATGTTCGTGAGGATATTCACTTGCATATTCATAAGAGATATTGGTTTGTAGTTTTCTTTTCTTGGAATTTTGTCTGGTTTTGTTATTAGGATAATAATGGCCTTATAAGAATGAGTTAGAAGTGGTCCTTTCTCTTCCTTTTTTTGGGAAGAATTTGAAAAGGATCATTATTAATTCTTCTTCAAGTGATTGGTGGAATTTACCAGTGAACCCATGTGGACCTGAACTTTTCTTTGTTGGGAGGTTTTGGAGTGCAGATATTTTAATTTGATAGTTCTGCTCAGATTTTCTATTTTTCTTGAGTCAGTTTGCTAATGTGTGTTTTTCTAGGAATATGTCCATTTCATCTAGGTTTATTTAATTTGTTGTTATCCAACTGATCATGATATTCTCTTATAATCCTTTTTATATCTGTAAAGTTAGTAGTAATGTTCCCAATTCATTTCTTATTTCATTTAAGATTTATTTACTTATTCTTAAGATTGATTTATTTATTTGAGAGAGAGAGAGAGAATGGGGGGGGAGGCGCAAAGAGAGGGGGAGACAGAATCTGAAGCAGACTCTGCTCTCAGGGTAGAGTTTGATGTAGGGCTGGATCCTACAACCGGGAGATCATGACCTGAGCCAAAACCAAGAGTTGGTTGCTTAACTGACTGAGCCATCCAGGTGCCCCTCATTTCTTATTTTAGTAATCTGAGTATTTTTGTTTTTTTCTTAATCAACCTACTTAAAAGCTCAACAATTTTGTTGATCTTTTCAAAGAACATTTTTTTTTTTTGAGAGAAAGAGAGAGAGAACAAGCATGGAGTGGGTAAGGGGCAGAAGAAGAGGAAGAGAATCTTAAGCAGTCTCCTTGCTCAGAGCAGAGCCCAAGGTGGTGCTCCATCTCCTGACCCTGAGATCAAGACCTGAGCCAAAATCAAGAGTCAGATGCTTAATCGACTGAGCCACCCAAATGCCTGTCAAAGAACCAATTTTTATCTCATTAATTCTATTGTTTTTCTATTCTGTATTTCACTTATCTCTGCTCTAGTCTTTATTATTTCCTTTCTTTGGTTCACCAAGAGTTAGTTGGGTCTCTTTTTTTTTTTTTTTTGGATAGATGTATATTTAATAATATTTCCCCTGATTGAAAAGGTAATACACATGGTATAAAAATATTTGAGAAGGTATAAAGTTATAAATAAAATAGAAACATGAAATACTATTTAGAAATAAGCACTATTATAATTTAGTCTATTTCTGGTCTTTTTTCCATGCCTATGGATATTTCAAAAAAATCCATATATTTTAATACACAACCTGTGGAAGTTTATTTCACTGAATCTTATGTCATAAACAGTTCCTTATATTATGTATCCTTTGAATATATGTGTGTGTATATATATATATATATATTATAATTTTTATTTTGTTATATTAGTCACCATACAGTACATCCCCAGTCTCCTCTTTTTAATTATTTATGGCTTAAAGTTAGGTTATCAATTTAAAAAAATTTTTTCTTTCTTTCTTTCTTTTCTTTTTTTTTTAGGAGCACCTGGGTAGCAGTTTGTTGAGCATTTGACTCTTGGTTTTGGCTCCAGTCGTGATCTCTGGGTTATGAGATTGAGCCCCACATCTGGTTCTGTGCTCAGCATGGAGTCTGCTTGAGACTCTCTCTCCTTCTCCCTTCTCTGCTGTTCTCTCTCCTCTCTCTCTAAAATAAATAAACCTTAAAAAAAAATCTCTATTTTCTTAAATGTAGGCTTTTAGACCTATAAATTTCCCTGAGCACAGCTATCATTGCATCCCATACCTTTTGGCATATTGTCTCTTCATTTTCATTTATCTCACAGTATTTTCCAATTTTTCTTGCAATTTATTCTTTGACTCATTGATTGTTTAATATGTGATGTTTTATTTTTACATAATTATAAATTTTCTAATTCTCCTTCCGGTCTTGATTTCTAGTTTCCTCCTATTGTAGTCAGAGAAAAAAATACTTTATGTAATTTAAGTCCTTTTAAACTTACTGAGACTTGCTCTGTGACCTAACATATGATCTATCCTGGAGACCATTCCATGTGCACTTGAGAAAATGTGTATTCTGCTACTGTGAGTGATGTGTTCCACATATGTCTGTTAGGTCTAGTTGGTTTATGGTATTATTCAAGTGTTTTACTTCCTTATAGACCTGTCATGTTCTTTCCATTATTGACAGTGGGGTATAGAAGTTTGCAATAATTATTGTAAAACTATCTAATTCTCTCTTCAGTCCTGTCAATTTTTGCTTTGTTTATTTTGGAGCTCTGTTGGTAGGTGTGTATGTGTTGATAATTGTTATATCTTCTGACAGATTGGCCTTTCCTCTATTTATAATATTCTTCTTTATAGCTTATAGCAATATTTGACTTAAATTCTATTTTGCTGTATATTAATATACTACCCAGCTCTCTTTTTGTTATTATTTTTAAGGAATCTTTCTCCCACCCTTTCATTTTCCATCTATATTTGTCAAAAGTGAGTCTTTTGTAGATGGCATGTATTTGAATAAAATTTTTAAAAATCCATTCTGCTTATCTATGCCTTTTATTAAAGTTTTTAATGCATTTTTATTTAAAGTGATTACACATTTAAAAAAAGGATTTGCTTGTCATTTTCTATTGGTTTTTTGTAGGTAATACATCTTTTGTTTCTCAAATCCTCCATTACTCTTTTCTTTTACATTTCTTTTCTTTTCTTTTTCTTTCTTTCTTTCTTTTTTTTTTTTTTTTTGGTAGTGTGCCATATTTGCTTCTATTTCATTCCCTTTTCTGTGTATTTTTACATACTTTATTAGTGGTTGTACAGAGATTCCAATTAATCTCTTGTACTTATAACAACTATATCTGTGTGTGTGAGTATGCACATGTGTATAAATGTGTATATATGCTTATAAATAGCAGTTAAATAATAAATAGAATTTAATATATGCATACACACATGCATATATACATATATAATGGATAAATAATACAGTGATTTTACTCTGTAGTTCTCTATATTAAGAGAGACATAAACTCACTGCAATGTGAACAAGTAAATGTGTAGTAAAACTGGAGGAGGCACTAAAACAACATTATAAGCACAGACAGAACTATACCATGGTTTGGAAATTATAACATGCTACAATGCATTATAGATTAATTAACCAGTTCAAGTATTCCATGAGCTAGGTGTTTTTTTATTGTAGTGGTTGATAGTTAAGATAACTGATGCAAGAGCTTAAATATATATACAAGTAGTAAATGATGACACTGATTTTGAAATACACATCTCTTTAAGTCTCTAAATTCTGTGATATTCCCTCTTTTATAAATATTTTACAAAATAGTCCATTTTTAATTACCCATATGCAAATTGTCAATATCACAGTCACCAGCTCATATACGAAAACTTTCTAACATGTTTTAGTTTGTATATCTTCAATTCTAATTTTATTTATATAAAAGTTTAATATTTGGAAAATTAGCAAACATTGTAATTTTTACACGACAACAGTTTGTGTTGATTATCATTCTGTTCGTTTTATAAGTCTAAATTAACTGCCATTGCCATACCTTACTTTTTAGTGATCATTTTTTCCCTTCGCTTTTGTACTATACATAACTGGTCCAAATCTATGTAGCGTATCTGGATGTGAAATGAATGAAAGTCTGCCTAATACTTGAATGTAGGTCTACCAAGTTAGATAAAAAAAAAGCTGCCGGGAATCACAAATATGTTAATTTTTCTTGCTTGGAGAACAGTTTCCTCTCTTTCACAGATTTTCACAGCTCCTATTTAAATTAGTTGAATGTGAGTCAGTCCTATTCAAGTTCATCTGAACATGTGAAATAACCAAATTAAAGCATTTTCTCTAAAGACTAACAAGAAATTAAAGAAAACAAAACAAAACTGTTAGTAAATCATAAAACTAGTCCATGCAAATACAATCTGCCTGTGGGAAGATATCTGAAGAGGCAGGCATGAAAAGTTAGGAGAAAAAAGAAAGATCATTTTGGAAGTCCTCAAGATTTTGTTGTAGGTGTATTTTTGCCATAAATCTACCACCATATTCAATTAATGTACTGAAATCCTATAGTATAATATTTTAATCATCAACTGTGTTCTCTATTCTTTAAATTAATGAATACCAGCATAACTTGTCCTATTACTCCAATGATTTAAATTTGCAATCCTTTCTGACTTGCTTACACAGTGCTATTAACCATTTTCAGTGTATTAATCAAAAAGTCATTTAATCTTTACCTTATTGACATGAAATCTATCTTAACTTTGTTAACTATACAGTTCTCCAAATTCTCAACTTTCAAGTTTCCCAAATCCCATACTCATAAATGGTTTATTCACCTTTTCCTTGCCTTAGGAATTTTTTTTCCTACCGGTGTTATGTGACTTTTAGTACTTTAGATTTCTTTTTTTGTTCAACAGAGAAATATATAAGATTTATATACTTCAGAACAGGAAGTGTTGGTGCCCTTCAGTAAAAGAGACAAGTGAAGAGACAATGGATCTCATTTTCATAGATAGAATGGATAATGAGATCACGACCTGGGCAGAAATCAGGAGTCTGACACTTAACTGACTGAGATACCCAGGTGCCCCTGTAGTCAGATTTCTATTTGTGTTTCTTATGTCAGGTTAATTTTTAAAAAATATTTTATTTATTTGAGAGAGAAAGGGAGCATGTGCCAGGGGAGGTGCAGAAGGAGAGGGAGAGGAAGAGGCAGACTCCTTGCTGAGCAGGGAACCCAACGTGGGCATCCCAGGATTCTGGGATCATGACCTGAGTCCAAGGCAGACATTTAACTGACTGAGCCACCCAGGTGCCCCTATGTCTAGTTAATTTCAATGAACCATTTTTCTTGGTTGGTGAATTGAATGTGAGTAAGTTAATAAATGCACTAATAAGATAATTTCATCTTTCGTCCTATGGCCAGACCCTGCTAAAATGGTAGGGGTGGGGTTACTGCAGATAGGAATGTCATTATCATTTTTGTTTGTTTTTCTTATTGGAAAAAAAACAGTTTTTCTTCAAAGGTGAGCAAGTCCACTAACTTCCCTTTTTGTAGTTCTCTCAAACTGCCATAATAAATAATGTTATATAATGTCTTCTTGGTTCATAAAGGACATGATCAATCTGAGCGAATTCACAATGAATAGTGTTTAAGTGTGCTGTCATCTGCATGGCTTTTCCTTTTCAATTAAAACAATGCCACAGATTAAATTATAAGAATATCTTAATGTAATATGTATAGCTTCTAATCAGGAAGAGTAGCACACTTATTTTTATGGCATTCTTGAATATTTTAAGAATAAGAGAAAGTGGACTGACATCACAACTTAATGTAATGCAGCACAATAGACAACAGTAGTATACAGTAAGTATATACAAGATTCTGCCATGGTGCTTTTCTCTTTAATTAACAACATGGAAAATTGGATTAAATTATTTTCCACCCAGCATCTTATTCAGATATATGGTCCAGTCTTATGTAACATTAATTGATCTTAAACAATTTCCTAGTGCTTTATCAATTTTTTTCCAGCCAAGTAAATTCATACTTGGAGTTAACATGATAGGAAATAGAAAAGCATGAATTTTTTCATGGTTGCATAAAGAATGTAATGATTCAAAAATCAGTAATTGATCCATCTTTAGAAAGCCAAATTTCAGAATTACTAATTTAAGAAATAAGAAAAATACTGCTGAAAGTTTGTGTAGCGTTGCCACTTAAAATATCAACTTCAAAATCTCTAAACATACATATGTAACTTTATTTGCTATTGATTATAACTGTTGAAAATTAAAATGCCTTTTTAGACTGGGACTTAGTCTTAAAAAGTTGTGTCTTTTCCCAGAAAACTAAGGTATCTGAAGCTTAATGGTACCCAAAACATTTATAATGAATTAGTAAACAATTATTTTATTATCATACTTATATTCAATTTACATATATTCAATTATTGTGGACAATGAAATTGCTCTCACTGCAACAAAATACATACACACCGATATTACTTCAAAATAATTGTGCATGTGTATGTGTTTGTGTGTTTTGTTAATGGGAGCACTAAAAAGAGGTCTTATGGGAGCACTAAAAAGAGGTCTTAAGAACGAAAACGAAAATATACTTTTAAATGAAAAATAAATGAGATGATATTTATAGGTGCTTCTTCATTTTGAGACTTTTGAGGGGCACCTTGGTGGCTCAGTTGGTTAAGCCTCTGCCTTCAGCTCAGGTTATGATCCCAGGGTCCTGCCACTCCCCCTGCTTATGCTCTCTTTCTTTCTAAGAAATAATTTTTAAAAAATCTTAAAAATAAAAGAATAAGAAAACATGTAGATTAAGGAAAATACACAGTATAGTCACTGTCCAGAAATGTTTCTGTAATCAATTGTTCATCTTTCTCCAAAAGAAGCTGTTGACAGAGCAGATTACATAGGACAAGAAGTTTCTTAATATGGAGTTCTTTTATCTGCAATACTGCTTGAAAGTGGAACAGAGTTTTCCTCTGGAACAAGTTACCCATGCATTGTGTAAGTTTTGGTTTTTCCTTTGCTGTGACACCCATGTCTCAGGATAGATAGACGAGTTTTTTGACTCTAGTGTGACTCTGGCGAGAGAAGCCAAGTTTGTTGTCTTACTCAGTTTTATATTCTTAAAACTTTTCAGAAAACTTGTACATGATAGGCATGAAATAAATTACAAGTAGACAAGTGAGTGAATAGATCTAAGGACACTGACGTATAGTCAAGGCAATCTTGAAAAAGTTATGGTGGCTTTCTTAACAATTTATCCTTGTATAAATAAAATGCTAGGATAAGAAATCAGAGGAAAAGTGTGGTTTTAGGATATTTTACACTTTTATGTGTATTTGTGCTTGAGTTGTCCTGGAAATGCCCTGGTTCTTTTGTTACAGCCTGGGGATCTTTTCAGAGATAATCATTAACTACTGAAGGAATCCAATGTTCTGATGACCTTAGATACTTAACATTTTAGGGGAATATGCATCTCTTTAAAAAGTCTACATTATATAATATATAATATATATGCACATGGTCCCAAAAGTGGATATTTAACTTTTAAATTATATATCATTTGTTTCAGATATACCTTGTGTCTATTTATATTTTGGAGTTGATTTGAATCTGTTCGAGACCATCATTACTGTTAAAAGCTATGGAAATACTCCATTAAGAGCATTTCAAAGACTTCTTGGGGCACCTGGGTATCTCGGTCAGTTAAGCAACCAACTCTTGATTTTTGCTCAGGTCATGATCTCAGGGTTGTGAGATTAAGTGGGGAGTCTGCTTCAGATGCTCTCTCTCCATCTCCCTCTGCCTCCCCTACCTCCCACCATTCTCTTGCTCTCTTACTTTTCCTTTCCCTCTCTAAAATAAATAAATCTTAAAAAAAAAAATTCAAAGACTTCTTGACTGTGGTCTAGTCATCTTTGTTTCCTAAGAGAAGCTCCATATGGTTCTTCACTCACAGGAGACACTCCTGTGTATTTAAGAAATAAACGACCCAGTCCATCCTTCCTTCCTTTTCTTTTCTTTCAAAAATTTAAGTATATTAGAAATGTAGAAGGAAACAACAATGACAAAAGAAGGCTAAAAGTTTTCTCACACAGGGGGTGCCTGGGTGGGTGGCTCAATCAGGAAGCATCCAACTCTCCATTTAGGCTCAGATCATGATCTCAGGGTCCTGAGATTGAGCCCTGTGTCAGGCTCCATGCTCACTGGGGAGTCTCCTTAAGATTCTCTCTCCCTCTGCACCCCCCTACTCTCTCTCTCTCTCTTTAAAATAAATAAATAAATCTTTAAAAAACAGTTTTTTCACATGTTGCAGTCTGTCACTGTCCCCACATCTTACTTGTTCCCTCCCTAAGAAAGTTCACCGATCACTGTCTCCACCGATGTTTAGGTCTTCCTTTCTTTCTTTTTTAATTCTTAATTTCCCTCATAGATACCACTGTGGTCTGGAAACTGTGGTCCATAATAAGTCATTAGTCATGTGAAACATTCATAATTTTTATTTCTTTGCTTATATTTTTACTGCAAAGTGTTCTTATATCCTATACACTAACCCTTCACCACAACCATATTCTTTTAATATTTAGTCTTAATAATACAATATAACAAATGTTCTATTACAGTGTGTTCTTTTTGGGGGGAAAAGGGAGTGGCCAGTGGATAGGAAACTATGGGAACAAAAAAGAAATGTCTAAGATTCAGAAAACAAAAGAAAATTAGAAAATACTTTTCCACCTCTCTCTTTAATCTAAATTTTGAAATGAGCCTACTTGTGCACTCACTGTGTACTGTGTACATTCTCATAAACATACATTTACGGGAATGTGAAACATTTGGTGAAGTTAGAAGAGTCTAGAAAATCTCTGTGATTATATCATATAATCTTGGCAATGTTAAAGGAAAAAAACTGGGGTTTAAGGAAAAGAGTTGTTCACACTGTTGAATTTTCCTCTAAGCATCCTAATACTCAGAATTTGATACATAATTAGAATCAGACACTTTGTACTGGCACTTAAAAAGTTTCCTACTATTAACAAGTAAAATGCTATTCTGACCTTATGTTTAAAATTTTTTAAAGAATTTACATATAAACTAAAAAAATCATAATGAGGAAACTTTTGCTCTTCTTATTGCACGTAACTTTTTGATAACTGAGTAAATTTTGTGACTTTTTTTTACTTTATAGTCTACTGAGATTTATGAAATTTGATTATATTTTACAAATAGCAGAGCATATTTAGAGCATATTCTAGTAGAGCATAGTCTGAAAAGCCACATATCTGTTTTCCAGTCAGTTCTCAAGCATATTTGAGGTATAAAATCCTAGGTTTCTAACAGTGTGTATATGGTAGACAGATCAGACAGAAGGGCTCTGATGAATCCTGTATGACTGCTCAGTAAAATTTCTACCACTCAGTTGTGAAGTTATTGAAACACTTAACAATATTGATTTTAGGGGCACCTGGGTGGCATAGTCATTAAGCGTCTGCCTTTGGCTCAGGGTGTGATCCCAGCGTTCTGGGATCGAGCCCCATATCAGGCTCCTCTGATAGGAGCCTGCTTCTTCCCCTCCCGCTCCCCCTGCTTGTGTTCCCTCTCTCGCTGGCTGTCTCTCTCTGTCAAATTAATAAATAAAATCTTTAAAAAATATATTGATTTTAGATATTTTGGGGGAACCTCAAATTTAAGTGCTGGGTGAGTTTAAATCAGTACTGAACAAGAGGAAGGAATCCTTGATGTTGATCCTGGCTCTGCTATGAACTGGATAAGCAAAAATCAACTTTAAATCACCTTTACGAACTTGAATACATAAATTAAAATCCTCAGGGCTCTTTCCATATATTAGGTAACAGAGCTGATGAGAATATACTTAATTTGGGGGATGGCAGTGCCACCAATGTTTTAGTGGGATGTGTTTCTCCAATCTGTCTGTAAATCTCTAGTCTTTGTCTCTGTTGTACAGTTTTTTCTAACTCTCAGAAGTTGTTTGGCTTGGAGAGACTGATTATAGGTATTTTGATTCTGTAAGGTACATGCTAGAGATGCTTCAGGAACTCAGAAGTTTAGATAAAGTCAGGCTTGACTCTGGCTGAAAGTTACTTTAATATTATATTTATCTGAAATTGTGTTAGAAAGGTAGACTTGGTAAATATAAATCTGGTTGAAAATTCACAATCTGTATCTAGATGTGCAATAAAAATGTAATTTCTTTATTTCACATTGTTTATCTGACCCCCCTAAGGAGCTTCCCCCAAGAGGGGTGCCCAAAAAACCCTCACAATGGTCTGGTTTAAATAAACTGCTGGAGAGATGATTGTTTGAAGGGAATGTCTATTTCTTCTCCTTAAAGATGACAAAATGGGAAGAATTTGATTATGAAGAAAAATAGACAATTTTACCTTTTATGCTGGAAAGCTTCTGAGCATTGCTCATATGCTTTGTTTCTTTCAGTGACTGTGATTCTATATCCTTACCATCTTTGTTCTCCTGATCGACTTCATTGCCCGGGGGTCATTTTCAATAGTAGAAGTGATATCTCACAGTTCTTAGCAGAAAGAAGCTAACTTGGAATTTCAGCAATACTGGAAGCCTGATGCTTAGATCCATGCCACTTACCATTGTCTGGAAAGTTTGGCACAGTTAGTGGGGAATTCAAAGTAAAGCAGAGAGCCAATATTTTGCACAATAGTATTTCAATTTATTGTTTATGTTGGGAAAAAGATGTTTAATTGGAACAAAAATGGTATACGATTGCTAGGTAATATTTTAATGATATATTAATGTATGTGCATATAGACATACATATATTTGTGTTTGTATAGACAATTATTTACATAAAACCTGTATTCAATTTTCCAAATTTTCTGAAAGTAAATCCTTGTTATTGCCATTGGGAGGCAAAGTGCAAGTAGACACTCCTATGCTAACGGCTCACGAGAGAAACTGAATTACTACCTATGGGACTTTTTGTTCTCACTAAGCCAAAATAGCTGTCTTCTGATACTGAAAATATAAATAACTTCTAGGGAGTCGATGTAAGGCTGTTTAAAAAAAAAAAAAAGGTTAAAGACCAGGGAAGCCTGTCAAATTTCATTTTTGTATTATAAAATTATTTTATCCTGTTATAAAATTATATGGATTATGCTTAGAGGGAGGCAGTAAGGTCTGTTTCTAACTTTCAGTATTTTTTTCTTTCCTTCTAAAATGGAGACAGAAACTCTTGAAATGATTTCTCATGTAATCACCTATTTTTGCATGTATCATTTATCAACATCGAATGTGTATGCCACAAATGTGTTCAGTTCGTTCATATTAAACAATTTAATAAAAAGTGAATGCTTTTAATTACAAACATTGGATTTTACTTTGCATTGATTCATGATGCCATGAAGACTAGTGAACAAGGAAACATTTAATAATCATTTTGCCACAAGTGTATTGTAGATGGAGTTTAGGAGTGGATCATAGAATAATTAAATTGATAATATAAATCTTGTAAAAAGGTAAATTGCCTTTGAAAATGCCCAATTTTACTAACACATCTTGTTGAGAATCTGGTTGAGAATTTCTTTTTTATTTATTTTATTTTTTATTATATTATGTTAGTCACCATACAGCACATCCCTGGTTTTTGATGTAAAGTTCGATGATTCATTAGTTGCGTATAACACCCAGTGCACCATGCAATACGTGCCCTCCTTACTACCCATCAACAGCCTATCCCATTCCCCCACCCCCCTCCCCTCTGAAGCCCTCAGTTTGTTTCCCAGAGTCCATAGTCTCTCATGCTTCATTCCCCCTTCTGATTACCCCCCTTTCTTTATCCCTTTCTTCTCCTACTGATCTTCCTAGTTCTTATGTTCCATAGATGAGAGAAACCATATGATAATTGTCTTTCTCTGCTTGACTTATTTCACTTAGCATTATCTCCTCCAGTGCTGTCCATGTTGCAGCAAATGTTGAGAACTCGTTCTTTCTGATAGCTAAGTAATATTCCATTCTATATATGGACCACAGCCTCTTAATCCAGTCATCTGTTGAAGGGGCATCTCAGTTCCTTCCACGATTTAGCTATTGTGGACAGAGCTGCTATGAACACTGGGGTGCATATGGCCCTTCTCCTCACTACATCTGTACCTTTGGGGTAAATACCCAGTAGTACCACCTTACGCCAGTTAGAATGGCAAAAATTGACAAGGCAAGAAACAACAATTGTTGGAGAGGATGTGGAGAAAGGGGGTCCCTCCTACATTGTTGGTGGGAATGCAAGTTGGTACATCCACTCTGGAAAACAGTGTGGAGGTCCCTTAAAAAGTTAAAAATTGAGCTACCCTATGACCCAGCCATTGCACTAATGGGTATTTACCCCAAAGATACAGATATAGTGAAGAGAATTTATTTTAAAAAGGTATCCAATTTATGTAAAAAGCATATTGTAAAGAGAGTGATACTCAAATATAAAATCAAAACATAAAGAAAACATACTAAAACTATGGAGTATTTTTTTGCAAAACCTAACAAAATTATACATGCAGTTATTTTTTTTAATTCAGAAATCCTATTTCTGAAGGTGCAATGGCAAAAACATAAAATGCGATATTTGAGCTTTATTTTTTATATAAAAAAATTGAAAACAAGGACATGGATGTGAGTAAGGGTTCTGTTTTATGTTTTTTGACTTTGAAATCATGTATATATTGACATAATTCAAAAGCAAAATAAAATAACCTAACAAAACAATTGTTAAATTGAAAATAATGAAGTGAAAACTAACTATATATAAACATAGTGGCAAAATTCCACTAAGAAGAATTATATTTGTGAACTATGTATATATATATTCTAGTCCTAGTGGGATAAACCCTATAGTTAAAAAGGACTGCAAATAAATATTAATTTTCATGTATTAACCCTATTATTTAATTATTACTAAATGGCTGTATTGGAATATTATATAAATACCCACATGTGGATAGATATAGAGAAATAGGTGAAAGAAATAATCATGTTCCTGTTAATATTATATCAGGAATCAAGTTTCCAAGTGGAAAATACATGCACATATAAAATCCAAGTAGTCAAGTAGATTCTGTAATCTTGAATTTCAACTTATTTTTTTTCTTAGAAAAATACGTATCTCCAACTCTGTTCATTGCAAAGGCCTAGAAGCAATGGTAATCCAGAAAAATAAGTGGTCCAAACACCCAGATAATAGGTTTTAAGCAGAAATCTGTAAAATTCTCACCTATTATCTCCCTGAATATTGTCTCCTCCTTCTGTAACTGATAAGATGTATGAAACCTCCCCCTTAATCTCTTCACTAAACTAACAAAACTAAATACTTCACTTGAGTTTCGTTGGTCAGTGCAAGTAATGTGAACTTGAGCTGCATCTCTACAGAGACCGACTTGTGGATATAAAGTTTCAAATATTTATTTTGTTTTTATTCATTATGCTCTGACAAACACAAATAACTTTTCGTGAAATTCCCTGAAGGTAGGGGATGGAGTAGATTTATTTCTGGGCCACCGTTAAGTGGGGGGTTGTACTTTTAGGTCCTATCCTTGTCGAGAGAGGCTTATCCTAGGTTTTACAACACATAACATGTCCTGAATATTATATTTTTTCCTGCATGTTCCTCAGGTTTGTGAACACAAATCTCAAATTCACTAAATTTGTGGAATATCTTCAAAAACCGTTTTGGCATTGAGTTTATTGTTCTGGATCATTTCTATGTTTTGGTCTGATAATTTTCAATTATATTGTCAACATTCAGATACTTTTAAGAAGTTTTTTTTTTTTTTCAAAATTTCTCAGTATGTTAAGTTTTTTCTAGTGGAGCTAACACTCAAGTACTAGCCCATCACATTACTAGAAATAGAATTATAGACAAAACTATATATAAGACATGTTCAAAGTACCCTTTGAGTTTTTAACGTTAATTATTATATTTTTTCCCAGAAACCCTACTGAGGTTGGTTTAGCCAGTTCTTTTTTTCCTGTCATGCTTTTATTCCTTTTTATAAAGCACATTAAATATACTTTTTTTTTTAACTCATTGAATGACAAATCTTTATCTCATTCATTCAGCTAATATGCATCAAAGATAGTTATGGGGGGGCGCCTGGGTGGCACAGCGGTTAAGCGTCTGCCTTCGCCTCAGGGCGTGATCCCGGCGATCTGGGATCGAGCCCCACGTCAGTCTCCTCAGCTGTGAGCCTGCTTCGTCCTCTCCCCTATCTCTGTTGAATAAATAAATAAAATTAAAAAAAAAAAGATAGTTATAGGATCCAGTTCTACAATGCTTTAAAAAAAGTAAAAAAAATCCTTGTCCTAAAATGTTCAAATTCAATCATGGAAGCGAAAGACAACAAAATAATAAGTAAAATATTCAGTATGTTTGAAAACAGTTAAGTGCTAAGGTGAAAAACTTGGATGGAAAAAGTAATGGACACTGCCAGAGAGAATGGTGTTTAGTTTGGATAGAGTGCTCAGTAGCTGGAACTGAATAAGTGAGAAAGAAATTAGGATAAGATATCAGAAAGACAATAGCAAGCAGAACTGTCTGGCCATTACAAAGAGTGGAGAATTTTGAATAAAGAGGTAACATTATTTAACTCACATTTAACAGAATCACACTGAATGGTATATTAAGAACAGACTGCAGGGGGCAAAGATAAATTCAGACACAGCAGTTATACCCTCAGTAATACTTGGTGGTGACTTGGATCAGATTGTAGCTACGGAGGTGAAGAGATGTGGCTTAATAAGGAAATATTTGTTTAAAACCAAACATAAGGGATATACACTGGAGTCAGGGTTTCTTAAATTTCCTTCATATACTGGATCACCCCAATATTTTGGCAATAGTTCAAGATCTATATGTCTAAAAGCAAGAATGCAATCTCTCCCTCAACAATTTGACCTACTTATTTAAGGTTGGTCCCTCTACATTCTTCCTTGTTCTCACATCTAAGCAGATGATTAAGACTTTACCTTTTGTTGACTCTACCTCCTGAAACGTTTCTGGTGGAAGTTTCTTGTTTTATATACCCAAACTCTAATCAAATCTTTGGATTTGTCCAATATATGTCCAATATTTGTCCAATATATGTCCAATTTTGGATTTGTCCAAAATATCAGGATCTCTATATAAATTTTCTTTTCTTTTTTTATTTCTGTTAAGTTAGCCACTATACAGTACATCATTAGTTTTTGATATCATGTTCAATGATTCATTAGTTGCCATGTAAAAAAAAAATTATTCTAATTTCCAGTTTTAACCACTCAGATCATTTCTTCTCTACCCTTGGGATATCAAATTCTCAAAATTCTGCTTATTTACTTAGTTTCTTTAACGGATCTTCATACCTAAGCCTAATCTCTTTAAAAAACTACGTAAGGCCTGAGGGTTTTAGGCTGATAAAATTACTACTTGTTGGACTGGGTTAGAGTCACAAATTATGTGAGGAATAGGGCAAAGAGGAGACTGCATACCCAGTACTTACATATTGTATATCTATATCTATCTATAATCTATCTATAAGTATATCTAACTATCTGTGGGTGAGTTTTCCACCAGATTGATAGCATAAATTGACTGAATAGGTAGATGGTCTGCCTATAATTCTTTAGTTGGTCCCTAAAGCTAGAAGATTTTTTTATATTATCTCAATCATCTGGAAATATGATTCATTCTTTAAATGAAAGTCAAAATTCAATTTCTTAACTAAAGATTCCTTTTCTAATCTCTCACAGAATTTTGTTGGTTATTATTATGTAATTGGGCTTCCACTCTAACATCTTCCCTACTGTGATTTATACACCCTTACTGGTTATTTCTCTAACCGTGAGAATATTCTTGGACCAAACCCATTCAACAATTGATTCAACATCTAAGACTTTTCCTTCCTTCCTTTTTTTTTTTTGAAATGGCATTCATTGAAAATTTACTTGTAATATTTGTACTAAAATATCATATGAAATAGAATATTTTTCTTTGATCTCAAATATTCAAAAGATAAAATACTATGGACTGTTTATACATTAAATATTATTTATCTAGTATCTAAAAATGTGGAACAAAGCTTATTTCTGGCTTGTTTATTGACTCAGTCTTCTAGTCTGTGGGTAGAGGACATTAATTCTGATCACTTCATGGGGCAAAAAAAAATTGGTGGCTTCTGAATTTATCTTGCTTTCCATTGAAGGTAATCTATTTTAACTCATTATAAATTTATAAAGTTTTCCTTTTTTTCCAAAATCTCTCATATTAGACCCACAGATCTATGTGTGACCAATTGTTCTTCCAAGACACATTTCATTATGTCAGTCTTGTTCTCCAAGCTACCAAATACAGAGTCCTAAATAGAACAAGACTGTTGTCTTGAGATTGCTCTGAGATTATTTATATCTACAAAACTCACTTAAACACCTGCAAAATATTGACTTTTTATTCTTTAATTATATATTTCATATTGTCAGCATTTTGGGAATGAATATTCAGTGCTGTAGCATAGCCATTTAGTGCTAAAATGAATTTAGTTGGAAAAAAGATGACACCTCATTTTATATAGGCTTTTCTCTTGTCCCTACTTAAAACTAGCACTTTTTATCTAAATAATAAGAAATATACTTCCTATATTAATTTGCTTGGGCTGACATACAAAATACCACAGACTGGGTGGCTCAAACAACAAAATGTATTTTCCCACAGTCTGGAAGCTAGAAGTCCAAAATCAAGGTATTAGCAGGTTTGGTTTCTTCTGACACCTCTCTCCTTAGCTTCTGGATAGCTGCCTTCCAGTTGTGTCACATGGTCTCTCTTCTGTGCACAAGTATCTCTGGTGTCCCCTTTCCTGTCTCCAAATTTCCTGTTCTTATGAGGACACCAGTCAAATTGGATTAAGACCCACTCTAATGGTTTCATTTTAACTAAGTCACCACTTTAAAGGCTCCTTCTCTACATACCACCAGATTTGGAGGTACTGGAAATAAGGGTTTCAACATATGAATTTGGGGAGATGTTCAGTTCAGCCCATCACACCTCTCTTGTTGATGATTTTGATTTCTTGCCCTTTGATCAGTAATAAACTATCATTTATAAACTCACCTTCAACAAGGGTCTCAAATACTTAAAACTTCTTGCTAAAACTTCATTTATTTGACATATTCTAGTTATGTAGTATCATGTCATAAATATGTACTGGTAACTGTAAACTGGTGCTTATGGGACAAGTTGAAATTAAGGAAGGAAAAGCTAAAATTACCTGGGAAAATAAAGTAAATTTATAATAAAAGAGATGCAGCTTAAACGTTCTTCACTCACTTAATTTGGGCCTTATGTTTTTAATATTTTTACCTGACAAAACCATGTACGCATACACTAATAGGCAAGTTTTATTGTTTATTTGTTTGTTGATTGTAAAAGCAATCTCTAATCTTTTCAACCTTTTAAAATTGTTCAGGGCAATTAAGCCCTAGAAACCCGGAAACAAGGCCAGAATGTGGAGTGCTCAATTTGCATATTCAAATTCCCAATTATGTGCATAGTAATATGCAAATAAGCCTTATTTTCTCTTGACAAAGAACTTTATGGTAGGAAAATTGCCTATTTGTCCTTGCAGAAAACCAGACAGGAACAACAAACCTTCCCCCTAAATGATAAGACTGATGAGTTCTGTTTTTCTGAGAACTACTTATCTGTGAGATCCGAACTCTTCATATTAAACTGCAACAGAAGAAAGAAAAATATAGCATTCTAAACATTTGTTGTTGTCTCTACATATACATTTCTGTGTGCATATACACATGCATATGCAAGCATGTATACATATACGTATATGTGTGCATGTGTGTATCTGTGTGTACACATTTCCATAATTTCTAGACAGCTCAAAATATAATAAATCCTGACATACTAGATAGTCTACAGTTACTGGGAGGGCAGGATGTTGGCCTGGGATTGAATACTGTGCAATATGATACAACTACTTTTAAACATATCTATCTACCTATATATATTTATTATATATTTATATTTATATTTGAGAGAGAGAGAACAGAGAGCAGGGGGCTGAGGAAGAGGGAAAGAGAAACTCAAGCAGATTCCCTGCTGAGCGTGGAGCACCACATGGGGCTTGATCTTATGACCCTGAGATCAGACTTAAGCAGAAACCGAGTCAGACATTCAACCAACCCAGACACCACTTAAACATATATCTTAAGGACTAAAGTTAATTTCCCCTATACATATCATTTCCTACTCAATTATGATTAAGTATAATTTAACTTTGAAATTATTAAGAAAATTGTTTTTTCTGAATATTAACATCAACATTATATACCAGAAAACATACAAATACACAAAATGGAACTAAAATTTATTAATTCTGATAAATGATTTAATATTTTCCAGTCTAAAATGAGATATAATGTTCTCATTTGTAAATATCTTATCATCTAAGTACACCTTTATGTTCAGTAATTTCATTTGTAAAGCATTTTGCTAAGTATCATGTCCTATTTTAAATTTTTGTGTATGAATTTCATTCATTTGTGTAAAGTCCAATTTGACCTGGTGCTTCTAAAATTTATATGGACACTTTAAGGACAAAGAACCATAAATGTACTCTATAAAGAGAACAAGATGCCAAATTGTGGTGTTTTTTAAATAAAGACATAGAAATTAAGACACTGTAGCATTACCACAGAATAGGAATAATATAGGGACTAATGGGTTAGAATAGAACATGACAAAAATATAAGAAAGAGCATAGAATTCAGAATGAGATCTATTTCAATGGGAGGCAGTATAATGTGGTATTTGGAGACAGTTAACTAACAAGTGACAAATGAGTGCCCTTGAGAAATTAAAAATTACTTAACATCCTGGTATCTCACATTTGCCCTCTATAACATGTAGATAATAAAGTGTTATAGACCGAATTATTTGTGTCCAGTCATCCTCTGTAATTCTTATGTTGAAGCCCTAACCCACAAGGTGATGCTATTTGTAGGTGGGGCTGTTGGGAGGTAATTAGGTCATGAGGGTGGAGCCCTCATGAATGGGATTCCAGCCTTTACTAGAAGAGACAGGAGAGAATGGTTCTCTCTTGGCCACGTGAGGATACAGCAGGAAAGCCAGGAAGTTCTCACCAGATATTGAATGTGCAGGTATCATGATGTTGTCTTCTTCATTTTTCCTTTTTTTTTTTTAAAGATTTTATTTATTTATTTGAGAGAGACAGAGAGAGAGAGAGAATGCACAAGTGGGGGAAAGGGCAGGGGGAGAAGCAGACTCCCTGCTACGCAGGGAGACTGACCTGGAGGATCATGACCTGAGCTGAAGGCAGACACTTAACCGACTAAGCCCCCCAGGTGCCCCTAGTCTTTTCTTTCTTTACATGTTACTGTCACCTTAATTCAGGGACATTATTCTTAATCCTGCTTTGACAACTTCTCTATAAAGGAATATTGCTATACATTTGGCAAGTTTTAAAATTTTACATATATTCCATTATACTTTCAACATCAGTTTTCCCTCTACTTTATGTTTTGAATAAACTTTGCTTTATATTTGACATCTTTTGAGTGTATCAATTTGGAAAGCTCTATAGTATGTCATAGTAAGATTGTGCACAATCTATTCTCCTTTGATTGAGCATTTCATTTATATTTATTTAGTTTACTTACTTTTGTGTTCTATTTCCAAAAAATGCTCATTTTGGTACACATCTTTGTGTTGACATGTAAGATGTTCTCTAGAATATATGTGGAATACAAGTGGACTCTCTGAGCCCTACACTATAAGCAATGTCAATGTTACAAATTATTGAAAAATACCTTTGAAAAATGGTCATACCATTCTCATGGGCCATGAAGATAATTCCTCTTTTAACACATACAAATATTTGTATGGAAATTTTAAAGCTTTATGAAGTGATGAAGTTTGTGCAATTTTACCTCATTTTTCTTTAAATAGGTTTTCAGAGATTATTCATGAGATTGAGTTTCTTTTCATATATTTCATGTCTGAAGATTTCCCTTTATGGAAATTGCTTTTTTATATCTTGCCTATCATTGCATTGCACTTTCGTGCTGTTTGGTCTAGCTGTGTAGCAAAGTTATGCTATTTATGCTTGCCATGTATATGTTTAACATATAATCTAATCTTCTTTCTGGCTTCTTTCCTTATTTCATACAGGGAGTATTAGTGGTGGTTCAATTTAGAATTTAATCTTTGAGTGACCAGATGTACTATCTGGTTGTGATTGAAATAGAGGGAGAATCAATATCTCAGGAGGCTTTGGAACTGAATATTTCTCCGGCCATGGAAATGGGTGTTGACATTTTTATAAGGATAGTTGATTTTTCTTTTGTTCACACATAATATGATTTTTTGTATCAAAGTTTAAATATAAAAAGACTATATATAAATGATAAGAAGCCATGGAGTTGGACCCAGCTGATGACTGGGTCAGTCTAGTGAGGTCTAGGCCCATCCCTCCATAATTGGCTCTGTGACACTGTTCCTGATTCTGCACACCACACTCCCAGACTCCCTTGCCAACTAGCTTCTGGTTAAGAAAATTCTGACAGTGAACCTCACTGATGAAAGATTATAATGCAGAAGGAAGAAAGGACTCTCTACCTGCTTTGACCTTAGGTCAGCTTCTCTCCAACAACAAACAATTATAGCTCTAGTCTCCAGCTTTTTGGGCACTCCCAGCACCAACTTTACCACACTTCCTTGAAGGTACCAACAACATACTTCAACCCCTCAGTTATCTGAACCATGCACCTTGCTGGTCAAATAACAAGCTAGGTTTACCCCTATCTGGCTATTAACACCTGTTAGGCCACACACACTCAAGTAATCAGAGTAGGATCTTTTTGGTGCCCTTCCCACTGTAGTTTACCAGCAATAGCACAGCCAGCCTGGAGTTCCAAACACCAGCAGCTAGCTGCAAGGCAATGCCTCTAACAGGTCTGAACACAAAATCCATAGTGGCTATTTGTCCACCCTAAGGTTTTATTAACTCTTCCTCCTCATTCTCCTTCTCCTTTTTCTTTTTTTCTTCTCCTTCCTTCCCTCCCTTCATTCCTTCCTCCTTCTCCTCTTATAATCCTCCCTTTTCTCTTTGATACACACCTTTGATTCACACCTCCATATATTATTATTAATTCATTTAAGATGAGTCCTGAATATTAGAATATTTAAAAGATCTGCAAGTTACACAAAAGTTTGGCCAAGGTTAAAAACTACTACACTATTACTTGCTTTATACCTTGGGCACATGAATATTCATTACGTTATTAAGAAATGATAAACACAATAAAGCCATGAGAACCAATAGTAATACTGTGTCATGAACTATGGATGTTAGTAATCCAATTTCACACATTTGACTTTCAAAAAGGAACAGGAAATGGTCAAGTTTCTTTCTAACAAATTGGCAGACAGCATGGAGAAACTCTTCTTATACAAAGTAATGATTATGATTAATTATATTTTAAATCACTTTAAATCAATTACTGAGCCAAGAAAAAAATAAGGGAAATATTCAAATTCCAGAAACTACAAGAAAGTGAGAGTCCAAAGAGGTAAGTGCATCTCTGAAGCTAGAATTTTAGTGGAGCTTTTGTCAATGTCTTTTGGTACAGAGCTGGGTTTTACTAAACATTCCTGGGTAGGAAAGAGAAGACAAAGCCAAGGATCTGTTTTGTAAATTAGCCCAGCATAAAAATGCATTCCTTTAGGATTATAAGGATCCTAAAGGATTATAAACTCCTGGTGTAAGTAGGGATTAAAATCCCACAAAATTTCTGCACTGGAAAATTTTGGAATAATAAATGTTTTGGCCTTATCATTGGCCAAAAACAAAAACAAAAAAAGAAAGAAAAAAAAAGAAGGAAAGAAAAGAGGAAAAAAAGGAAAGGAAAGGATCTCCAAACATTTCCTCTCTTCTAATACTTAAATTTTTATTCCTTCCTTCTTTGATTCCAACCAGCAAAATTTTAGGCTTCTTCTATTTTGCTGTTTCTACCTTTCAGTTCTTTAATTTTACTACCTGCTTCTAACCTGGAGTTTCATCCATCCAATGTGGTTTACATTACAATTGTATTTTTATTTCATAGAAGTTCAGTTTTTAATGTTTGCTCATTTCTCATAATTCCCTGATTTCTAAGTTGTAATTTCATTGTTTTTTTGTCTTCAAATTTTTTTTCACAGCCCTTTGTTCATGCAGTTTTTGTATTCTCACTGTGGAAATTTTTTTTCAAAGATTTATTTATTTATTTTAGAGAGAGAGAGTGCAGGGGAAGGGGGAGAGGCAGAAGGAAAGGGGAAGCATACTCCCAGCTGAGCATGGAACCTGACTCTGGCTGGATCCTACAACCCTGAGATCCTGACCTCAGCCAAAATCAAGAGTCCGATGCTTAACCAACTGAGCCACCTAGGCGCCCCTCACTGTGGAAATTTTAACAGTGGGAGATAAATATATTTTAAACTCTGGGAGGTAAATATATTTTATGTTTCTTTTATTTTGATTATGTATTGTCTTTCCTTTCACATATGCTTGTTAATAATGGATGTGAGGTCAAGGCTAATTTCAATCCAGAAATTGAATGTCTGCATTAGTGAATGTTTTCTGCAAAGGTAGCTTGTTTCTATTTTGCTACATGGAGGCAGAGGATAGCCCATTTCAAGACAACTACCACCTCTAAGGGGCTTTAATTCAGAATCAAAATCTCAAAATCAGCTACTCTGCCTAATTATTTCATAAAATAACACATTCTCATGGGAGTTCTACATTCATGTAATTTTATATATGCACACATGCATATGTGTGTAAGGAAAGGAGCAAAATATCAAAAGTAATTCTTTGGTGGTTAAATTCTGCAATTTAAGTTTACTTTCACACTTTTCTGTAAGTGTTTTATAATTAGTTTATGCTGCTTTTATAATCAACAAATAAGTTTTATTAAATTAAACATAATTTTTTAAAGTGGAGCAATTACTGTCTAATCTTATTGTGATTAATTTCCTATTATTTTCTCAGAACACTGGCTCCTGAACAGTAACTTGTTACCTTTTTCTTTGCGCATTTTCTTACTCCAGAAATTTACCTTAATTTCATCTACACGTCCTTTTAATTAATTATGTAAATGGATTATCTGAAGTTGATCCTAATCATTTATTACGGGTATTGATACTTCTAAATATTCCTATTCATGCTACTTTTCTTTATGTGTTCCTTACATTTTGTAACTTTTCTAATTACTGAGAGCAATTAATAATCTTCCAGTATTTTCCTGTACTTAAATTACTGCACAATTTGTTGACTAAAAAGTGAATCAGTTCTTAGGATTTTCAAGTCATCCTTAAGTTTAAACATGATTAAAAATGAGTGACCCAAGTTGAATAAGAATATTTTTTTACAATCATTGTTATAACAGTTAATACTACCCAGTATCTGGCAAGCATATTTCTGAGTGCTTTTCAACTACTAATTTAAATATTATTCATTATAATGTTTTAGGTAGATGGTTAATATTCCCATTTTACAGGAGGAGAAATTGTGGTCCAGAGAAGAAAATTAACTTGCTCAAGAAAACAATCTTATACATAACGGTGTCAGAGTTAGGATGCAGCAGGTCTGCTGACCCCAAAGCTCATGCTCTTTATGCTGCTTTCTCTATACCAATCTTTGGGAGTGTTATGTGATTCAATATAGTTTTGCTCCTGGCACTAATAATCGAAATGACTGAAAGACGTTTTTATTTATTATTAGGAGATTTCAGTCAAATTATTGATGTGACATATACATACAACCCACTGTAATGAGCACAGCACAATGTGTTTGAATGCTGTGGTCAATATTTTTTAAAAATTAATTTAACTATGTACCCAATTATCGCAAATATATCATGTGGCAAAATACTTTACCCAAAATTAAAAAAAAAATGATTCGACAAAAATGAGTTTCTTTTTAAAAAAACTTATTATAGTTGAATTACGTTACTTTGAAAAATGTAAGGATGTTAATATATTTTCTCAGGGAAATTGTAGAAGAGTTAGTGAGAAAAAATCTACTAAGTAATACTATCTACAGAAATATTAAGGAAACAGAAGAGTAGCACAATTTATTTGTTTTATGTGAGAGGCAACAAAAGGTGCAATATGAAAAAGAGTCTTACGGATTTCTAGAGGGTGCATATACTATGATTTCAGAGCATATTAGAACAAATCAACAAAAGAACAAGAATTAAATTAAGCATTTTATGTATATTATATAGATAACCAAACTTACTATATCAAATTAAATTTTTACAGTAGTTTGGCGGTGCTGAAAATTTTTAAAGTAAAAATAAGACTTGGTACTAATCATTTAATAACAGTGTCTGTCATTATCTGTTACTTTAGTTCATGTAAACACATCTTTATTGTGTGCTAGAGGACAGATACTGTGTGAATACTTTATGATTAAAAATTATCTATAAAGGATGACCCATCCCTCGTTAATTTTACAGATTAATGAGAAAGGCATGCATATAGCATATTGTTTTACTAAATTATAGTTTATACTGAGACACAATTAAATATAGTGATGGGCATGGGAGCTCAGAAGAGAGTCACAGTCCAACTGATAGGTTTGGAGAGGCTTTCTGTAAGAAATAAATCCTTAGCTGTCTTGAATAAATCAAAGGCATCAAATTTTGCCTCTAGATTGAATCTGGTATTTCGTGCAAATGATTTCTTCATAGAGGAGAAATTTAATATTTAAACATTTCAAGAACTAAACATTACTACAAGAAAGAGGTAATAATTTGGGGGGATGAAAATGTGGGTCAGTGAGCAGCAGCACGCAGCCAATTTTGTCTCCAAGCAGGAACTAAATTAACCTTTGGATGACGAAAGTGTAAGTGAATAAATGAAAGGTACCACTAATGGATTTCAACAGGAAGAGAAATGCTCATATATTGCAGAGATAATGATTTTTGATGGACTACATAGCTGTTTGTTAGAATAAGTAGTTTTAATTAGTAAAGTGAAGCATTTTGAATTTTTGGCTCAGTACTCAAAGCCAGAAATGGTATTGTGCCAACCAAACACTCTGTAGAAAAATAATCACAACTAAAGTATTTTTTTTTTGCACTTTAAAAAAAGAGGCAGATTAGCCTAAATATTTACTATATATTAATAAAGACCATTTACTAACTGCCATTACTGGAACTCAGACCTTAGGTAAGAACTCAAACTTTCAACCTTATTTTCCATAAGTGTTAAAGCAGGATAAAACTATCTACCTTTTAGCACATGATAATTTCATAAAGCTCTGTTAAATGGAATAAAATTAGAGTAGGATAATCAAAAGAAAATACATTAGTTTAAAATACATATATTCACAAACAAACAGGAAGACTTTTTCCTCATATTTGAATGTTGGAAAAGCCCATGACCAGTCCTCGGACCTCTTTTTCATCTATATTCTATCTTTTCCATTAAAATTGTTTTAATTTACTGTATATATGCTTAAGATGATAGCCCAAAGTTTTGCCTAAACTTAAGACTGATATATTCAACTACATACTCAACATTTCCATAGGCATCTAAAAATGAAAAATTCAATTTTTCTCTATAACATATAACTATCTGTGTATTTTCTGTCTCTGAACAGATGTCACAATTCAATCAGTTGCTCAGGTCAGATGCTAAAATTATCTTTGAACCCTTCTTTTATTTCATACCTTACATCTTCATCAATTTGTATAGATTTGTCCTTTAAAATATATCCTGAGTTTGACTACCTCTTCCTCTTCCAGCACCATCACCTTAGAACAAACCACCGTCATTTCACATGTATATTAATTCAGTGGGCATCTCACAGAAATTCTGCTACCATGCTTGCTCTCTAAAACTTTGTCTCTATAAGGCAGAGAGGATCATACACTGGGTGTTATATGGAAGTGCTGAATCACTATAGTGTACATCTGAAGCTAGTATTACACTGTATGTCAGCTAACTGGAATTTAAATAAAAACTTGAAACTAGATCATGTCAGTTTCTTAATGGAAACACTGTGATCTCATCCTACATGAAGGACAAAAAAAGCTGATGACCTTACCATGGCTTCTAAGATCCTATGTGATGTGTTTCCTACTAGCTCTCATCTTCTTTGATCCTTATATTCCAGAAACATTGCTCTTTGTGCCTCCTCAAATAAAGATAAGCATGTTCCTACCTCATGGCATTTTCATGGGATGTTCTCCTCTCTCAGAAGTATTTCCTCAGATGTTATATGGATTATTTTCTATTCTTCTGTCACATTTCATACTGGTCTTCTCCGACAACTTTAATTAAAATAGCAAAAAATGCCTGTGATCACTCTAACAATTTGTATTCTGTTTTACCTCCTGACTTTTTCTTAAGCGTTAAATTTTTAGAGCAGTTTTAGGTCATAATACAACTAAAAGGAAGCAAGAGAGATTACCCATAGTATCTTCTACCCTTACACATGCATAGACTTCATCTTATCAACATCCCCCAACAGAGTAGCACTGCTATCTTATCAACAGCCCCCCACAGGGTAGTTACAACTGAGGATCCCACACTGACACGTCATAATCATGTAAAGTCCCTGGTTTACATTAGATTCACTCTTATGTTGTGCATTTTATGTTTGGACAAATGTATAATGATATGTATCCATCATTATGATATCATACAGAGCATTTTCACTGCCCAGATCTAAGGTGTAGTCTTTTAAGAGTCTTACCTAAAAGTCTAGAGTGTTTATCAATACTCTAAAATTTAAATTTTGTCCTGTGCCCTCCTACTACCTCTAACCTCCACCATGCCCCCATAAAATTGAGAAGAGTGCTGCACAGTCTCTGAAGCCCTAGAAAAATTATTTTAATTCAATAAATCCACAAGGGGAAAATATGCAATGCTAACATCTCTGTACTTCCCTTAATTTGGGAATCTTGGACACCCAACTCTCCAATACCTTGAAGCTTTCTTAAATATCTTCCCAGTTTTTCTCTCTCTTCTTAACTGAATGGTCCATGTAGCTCCAGCTAGTCTGCTATCAAGCAAACAGAAACCAAGAACTTTTACTTTTAATTGAGTGATACTGAAACCAACAGTCAGGTAAAAGATAGTAGTAGTATTATATAATTTTAATTTTAAGAGTATTATTCTGACTACCCTTTTGGAAATATACACAGGGATTTTTTGAGTTTTTTTTTTTTTTATAAAGGTTTTATTTATTTATTTGAGAGAGAGAGAGCATGAGCAGGGGGTAGGGGCACGGGGAGAGGGAGAAGCAGGCTCCTCACTAAGCAGGGAGCTGGATGCAGGGCTGGATCCCAGGATCCCAAGATCATGACCTGAGCCAAAAGACAGAAGCTTAACTGACTGAACCATCCAGGCACCCCTGAAGGGTCTTTTAATAATTCAAATGAAAGATGATTGTGATTTGGTCCAATATGGTAACAATGGAGGCGGTAAGACTGGTCCAATTCAGATATAATTTGAAGTTAGAGTCAGTAGGATTTATTGACAGACTGGATGCAGGATATGGGAAAAGCAGAAAGAGTGAAGGATGACTTAGTATTTATCATTTATTTACCATTTACTAAGGTGGGGAAATCTGTGGAAGGAATGGGATGGGGAGTAAACATCAAAAAGTTAGTTTGGATATATTGTTACATGTCTATTAAATATCCCAGAGGATGAGTGTAGAACAAAAGAAGACTTAGACAGATGAAATCTGGCTTTCTGATATTTAGAGGCCATGCAAATAGGGAGATTGAAAAATGCAAATCAATGTAGTAAGCAGAATTACAGAAGAGGGCAATATCCTGGAAATAAAAAGATGTCACTAATAGGAGGTAATGATCAATAGTATGAAATTAAGCTACATCTTTATTGCTAATGATAATCATTTGGAAATGAAACAATTTAAAGAATGTCCATTGGCAACTTAAAATCCAAAATAAATACTGGTTCCAAAGTCATACTTACATTATAAAACAGAGAGCATGGGCAAAAGGCCCCAGTGTTTTGCTTATGGCTTATTATGTATTCCTGTACATAATTATTATCATATTTTTATTTCTGAGTTAAAAAGGTTGTATTTGCAAACATTTTTTCAAAAGTACATATCTAAGCTTAGCAACTCCTTCTCCATAATGCAACCATGAAAGTGCATATAACATATTACTAAGTATATATATTATCTGCATCTGGTTTCAGTCCGACAGTGCTCATAAGACGAATTTTATGATTACTTTCCAGAGATTACTTTAGACTAATGATTGAATGTGACCAGTGTTTTCAAGTATAAAGTCTCTTTCCTTCCACAATACTCACTGTCACCAATACATATATATCTAGACATTAATGAGACAATTAAAGCTGATAGATTGATCCTGGGATATTTTGTTCATCTGGTCATAGAGCACTGGGTGAATAATGGTTGATATTTGGAAACTTTTTATGGAAGAAAAGTAATCGTAGAAACTAATCAGAGGAAATACTGGATATAAGAAATGGATATGGCTGTTCTGGTGCTCATGTGCTAACGATTAACCTGCATATAGCAGGTCAGGATTTGCATAATCTTTAAATTTGAATCTAGTCTCCAACATTTACTAGTTTCTTAAGTTAGACAAATCAATTAACTTCTCTGTTATACAAATAGAAATAGAAAGTTCCAAGCTCTGAGATGGTCTGCTCAAATACATGCAAATTGAAAAAGAACTATTCCTTAATAATAATGGAGATTAGGTACTAGGTTGTTGTCAGAAATACAGTAAGTCTATTTGACCAGATTATTCCTTAGCTTTGACATAACAGGCATCTAGAAAGTCTTACAAAAATTTGAGGTTATACTTCTCATGCTGGATCTACTGTGCTGTTTCCAAAAAAGAAAAGGAAAATAGATGGCTTCATCATTTTTTTCAAATATTAGAGTTTGATTACATCTTCATTTTCCACAAGATCTCTTGCAGCTGTGTCATTGATTTCATTTTTCTCCTCTCTACACTTGGGCTAAAGCTTTGTATATGCAACAGGAAACAGATTCAGTGGATACACTTAATCCATATAAAGTAATTAAGCTGTAAAGCAGTATCAGCTATAAACTACTGTTAAGTTCTGATTTCAGAATAATCTCAGCAAAACCCATTGTCCTTGTTTAAAATTTTTCAGCCTCCATTTTATCTTTTGACACTTAATATGTTCAAGATGTTTATCTCATTATAAAGAAAAGCATGTCCAAAGAAATTAAACTATATCATCATGATGAGTAAGGGAGGCCATTATTGTATACACATGTGCATGGGTATATTAATTTATAAACATACTCAAGAATAGCTTAAATAAGAGAACATAATAAAAAATTAAAATTTCCTTTAAAAAAATGAAATAGATTGTTTGCATTGCCTGAAGTAATGTTTCTTCATTTTACTTTTATTTATTGATAATAGAACATATGGTTAACAGTTGGCTTATAAAATTTTAATTCACAATTAGAGATAATGATTATAATTTGAGAATATATTTTTCATTTTTATATGCTATTTATAGATATCATTTAATTAATATTTAGTATTATAATATACATAACATATACATATATAACATTAAATTGAATGTTTAAATATGAAATGCTTAAAAAACATTGTGTGTTAAGGTGAAATGACTAGTTTGATTTAGCTAATCATTTAATAGTCTATAAACCTAAAACTTGAGTAGCATCTAGTCCAATCTATCTCATAATTCAGAAACACTACATTCTCTAAAATGAAATCTTTGTTTGAATGCTTCCAGCAGTAGGCAGTATATCCATATTAAGAGTGATTGGACTATCATTAGAAAGAAAAACAGCATTAATTAAAAGTAAGAAGAAATAAATTTCAGTCTGGTCTCCAACATTTCCTCAATTTATATATTTGAGGAATCAAATAACTTCTCTGATCTAACTTTATCAGTATTGCAAAAATAACAGGATTATTGAGGATCAGATGAAATTATTTGAAAGTCAATGGTAAGCTGGATATTATACAATTTAGCATTGTTTTCTTTATTATTTAATTTAACTTAATATTACTAATTTGAAATATCCTCCTTGTGACAACCACCAGTGGTCTTAGATCTAAATAGAGACTGAAGAAATCTACTCTCCCTTGTACGTTCTCCATTTTTCTCTTTTATAAGGCAGCCACAAATGACTTATAATTTTTCCTCCTGAAAAAGTATTAACTTCTTTGAATAATTATTAAGTCATATTGTGCTTATATTCATATTTTACAGTTACATTTTCTTCATGGATTAGAAAGTTTTATTTGGTTTCCTGATTTGTTGTTGTTGTTGTTGTTGTTGTTTGGCAATGCATAGCTGTAATGTGAACCATCTTTCATATTTTGAAAATTTTTATCAACTCAGTACTAACGTTATAGTATTGTAGCTTCCTTTGGGGATAAAACATCTTAATAAACTAATTTACGTGATATCTTAGACACAATTTTCAAAGGAAATCAGGAATACAGTTTATAAAAATGCTGCATCAACTTCTTCTTGATTCTGAGGCAGGTATCAAGAAGTCCTTGTCAACATTAACTCTCCAGAACTTGAAAGTTCCACAAAGAGTTTATTTACATGAACGTACTCTTGCATTTTCAAGAATAAAAATACAATCTTTTTGCATCATCACTCAGTTCGTTGAAAATCCTCCTCTCATTTTGCCATCAAAGAGCGCTCATGGGAAATATTCCCTGAGTTTATGTATGGTTTTCATATTTTAAGAACAGATTTTCTGGATCTAATATTTTTGGTTTGTATTTTTTTTTCTCTAGAACACAGAGTGCCTATTCAATATGTAGATTCAGTCTTCTTTAATTCTGGGTGTTTAAAATTACAATAATTAACATTTGTTGAGTATTTACTATGCACTTTATGCATTTATTCAGCAAATATTATTAGAGATCTATTGTGTGCTAAGTGCCCCTACTACTGGGAATACAGGGGAAACAAAAATTCAGACAAAATTTCCAACCTCATTGAGCTTGCATTCTAGTCAGGGAGGGTAAAAAAGAAACAGCACAAATAAGTAAATTGTACCAGATATGAGAAAGTGATGATCTATGGCAAAATAAATCAGGAGGGGTAAAAGATGCAGAACACCCAATACAATATTGAAAGAGAACAAAGTTGGAGGACTGACACTACTTGACTTAAAAGACTTACTATAAAGTTATGGTAATCAAGACAGTGTGGTACTGGTGAAAGAAAAGACTAATGATCAATAGAACAGAACAGAGAGCTCAGACACAGACCCACACAAATATATGGAGCAAAGTCTTTTCAACAGATGATGATAGGATAACTGGATATTCACATGCAAAATTTAAAAAAAGACCTAGAGAAGCCTCTTATCAGTCATAAAAATTAACTCAAAATGGGTCATAAACCTAATCGTAAAATGTAAAACTCCTAGAAAATAACATAGGGAAAGCTGAAATGACCCTGGAAATGGCAATAGCTTTTGAGATTCACCAACAAAAGCATGATCCACAAAGAAACAATTGATAAGCTGGACTTGATTAAAATTAAAAACTTCTGCTCTGTAAAACACAGTATCAAGAGAATCAGAAGACAAGCCATGGTGGGGGGTAAGAAGATCAGCCACAGAATGGTGGAAATTAATTCCAAAGACATATCCAATAAAGGACTGTTATTCAAGATGTACAAAGAACACTTAACAATAGAAAAACAATAGTTAATGACTGAATGATTACTGGAGACTATAATTTAACAATAATTTAAAAAATAGGCAAAGACCTTAACAGACAACTCATCAAAGAAGATATATACAGATGAACAATAAGCATATGAAAAGATGGCCCACATAATTTGTCATCATGGAAATGCAAATTAAAATAGCAATGAGATACCAATACACACTTATTAACACTTATTACAATGGCCCAAATCTGGAAAACTGACAACACCAAATGCTGACAAGAATACAGAACAACAGAAAACTCTCATTCATTAATGGTAGGAATGCAAAATGATACAGCCACTTTGAAAAGTTTAGTAGTTTCTTAGAAAAGTAAACATTCTCTTCCCATATGATTCAACAATTGCACTCTCTGGTATTTACCCAAAGGAGCTGAAACCGTATATTCATATGAAAACCTGCACACGGATGTTTATATTACTTTTAGACATAATTACCAAAACTTGGAAGCAATCAAGTAGGTGAATGGATAAAACACTGTGGTACATCCAGAATAGGGTATTTATTCAGCACTACAAAGGAAGGAGCTATTGACTATGAGAAGACAGAGAGGAATCTTAAATGTATATTATTAAGTGAAAGTAGCAAGAATGAAATGTCTACACACTGTATGATTCCAAATATGTGAAATTCTGAAAAAAAAAAAACTATGGAGACAGTAAAAAGATCAGTAATTGCTAGGAGTTAGGGGGATTACAGGGAAGATGGATAGATAAAGCACAGATGATTTTTAGGGCAGTAGAAATACTCTGTATGAATACACTTTATTATACATTGGTCCAAACCACAAAAACTACACCAAGAGTGAACACTAATGTAAACCATGGTTGATTATGATGCAACAATGTAAATTAAGCAATTGAAATGTACCACTCTATTGGGGGATGTTTATAAGAGAATCTATGCATGTGTGGGGGTAGGAGATATATGGGAAATCTCTGTGCTGTCCCCCTCAATTTTTCGGGACGGAAGTGCAGAGGAAGAGGGAGAGAGAATCTTAAGCAGGCTCCACACCCAGTGCAGAGCCCAACGTGGGGCTCGATCCCACAACCCTGAGATCATGATCTGAGCCGAAATCAAGAGTTGGACGCTTAACTGTCTGAGCCACGCAGATGCCTCTCCCCTAAATTTTGCTGTGAATCTAAAACTGCTCTAAAAACTAGTCTTTATAATAATAACAGCAATAATACTCTGGCAATGGCAGACTGAATACTGAAGGATGCCTGGATTCTTGGAGACTTTAAGAAATCCTACTATCATACCAGTCCTGGACTGCCTTCTTCCAGATTTTTATATGAGATAGAAAAATACTTTGGTTTTAGCCCATTTAACTTTGTATTTGCATTGTTTCCAGGTGAAATTAATCCTAAGTGATAGATTCCCGTTAAAAAAAAACAGAAGGGAATTTACTAATTATTTTTATTACTCTTACAGTGAGGAATAAAATCTCCTCCTCTGGTCAGATCAATTTATGTTGTGTAATACAACTTCAATACCTATCATTATCTTAATAGGTTATTTTCTTCCCATTTTTTCCCTTCCATGCGGGAAAGGAATAATATTTATTTAGGAGTAAGAATTTAATAATATGCAATCATGGAGCAGTCATGACATTGATAAGGTGCCAAGAGTTTGACAATGAATTACAGAAAAATTAAAACAGAATCTATATAAGAGTATAATCTGAAATGCAAAACATTTAGGTACTAACCTTCTGAATTATTTAACAAGGAAATCCTTCCTAAAATGTGTTATTATATAGGAACCCAGATATAAGCAGAAAACAAGTAAGCTCTTTGGTAGGGGGAAGTTTCCTGTTTTTCCATCTTATCAATTGTTCAACATGGCAGCCTTAATATATCTCTTGGAACTATTAAACAGAGCAAAATTCAAAACACCATGTAAAAATTATAGCTTTTACTATATGTATAAAAAAAGTCATTTTTAAATATACGTTCTCCTTATATTAGCATGAGCACGAAATCTATTCAGAATTCAGGTAATTAACATAACCTGTCATTGAGACTATGATACTTGGAGAATATACTGGGGGGGATGAACAAACTGCTAAGTGTCTTTAAGTAGTTTGCTAAATCCTAGGTACATAAAATCATGGTTCTGCATGTAAGAAGCAACCATGCATAAATTTCTCTTTTTTCTTCAAAGACTGTGCTTGTTGTTGTAATATGAGGACCCACATACATAATTACCTGTGATTCAAGAAGGCAGCTGCAAATATATGACACCATGGACGCATCTGTAGAAGAAGAAGAAAAAAGCAGATGCTATGATTTTTATTTAGACTCCTTTCAAAGAAGAGATGAGACCCAATAGGAAGAAAAGTCACTAGACAATTAATAAACATTACTTTTCATCTCACTGCTTTACTTTTATTGCCTCATCCTTTATAGTTTTATGGGTTTGTTCTTGCCGCCCTAATCTTTCCCTCTTGTAATTTTGTGTTGATTTAAAATCAGCTGTCCTGTGGCTTTTTTAGACTAGGGAGTTCTCCATTAATAGTGTGCTTGCCTAGCATTTTTCCTGTATCCTTCACAGCTCTATTTAAGAGTTAAAAAAGTAGGTGATAAAACTGAAATATGTCAATATAAAAATGAAGAAAAGGATTTGTCTTAGTATATTAGGAAGATTAAGCAATGGTAAGAGAGTTCTAGACCATCTAGGTTTTATCTTTTGCTTGCTGAAGCTGCTCTCACATCTCTATAAAGACACTGGATGACAGCTCTCCTCCAAGGTCAGGTTATTTTGTTACTGCAAGTGAAATGCATGAGGGAGATTTATTAGGTAGCAACGTGCATCTATGCATTTTATCTCTCTCCAATATAAATACCTAGGAGACGCTTGAAACAGTGTTTAAAAGGAGTCCTAATGAATTATAAATGATGATAAATCTGACTTGATTTCAAAGTGATAGGCGTTTTACATTTAACACTTTTGCCATGGAGGTTGCCTTTTGTTACCTAGCTCTTTTAAGTTCAAATATATGATGCATTATGCAAAACTGTTAGTTAGGGGCATCAATTAAAACAACAAAAATATACGAATGAAATATAAATATAGAACGGTCTTTTATTGGACAAACACTGAGAACTTGCATATAGAAGCCTACACACAATACATGGATTTATTTGTATGGATTTACTATTTGTCTACATGGATTTACTTTTTCTTATAAAATACGTATTAGTTTTTGAATCAAAGGCATATTTAATTTTGATAAACTACAGACTATTGTTATTGCTCTTGCCTAAGAAAGATCCAGTTAGTCCAAATAAGGCTGGAAATATTTTATATGAGGAAACTATAAATACCTTTATGATGTTCCCTGCTATTTCGAACTTGGGTATCTTAGATGTGCAACCAAAATTAATAAATATTTTATAATTTTAAGTTGTCTATATGCTTGTTTAAATTTCTCCAGGAATGAAAAAAATACAGAACACAACATCAGTTTTTTATGCATATTATATAAACTGGACAGGCAAATTGACTAAAAACAGACTACTGGTTTCAGGATATGATTAGATGTTAGGTTAATTACACCTATTAAGAAATGAAAAGCTTTGAAATTCCACAATTCTAGCACTCATTTACAAATCTCGGGTTCCACATTTGTAGAGTAGGAATAAGAATAGTGTAATACTGTTTATGTATTGGTTACCATAAAAATGGAATGAAATTATGTGTAAAAGTTATGTGTACAAAAATGTGTACAAAAGCTAATAGCTAGGAGTTGGAAATAAGTGCTTCAGTGTATTAGATACTATTTTCAACACAAAAGTACCTACTTTTGTGGAGGTTACATTCTGGTGGAGAAGATGGAAAGACCAGTCATAAAGAGATGATCGATGTACTTGTACCATGACAAAGAGTAATGTACTGTTATGAAGATAAACAAGGGTAAATTATGAGAGACAGTTGCACTGATGCTATATTTAAGATAGAGTTGTTGGAATATGTTTTTATTCATAGTAAATTGACTCATTTTTTTTATCTATACATTTCAGTGTTTCAATGTCAGTAAGAAATTGTATTTAACATCTCCATTTTCTTTAAATACCAAGACTTTGAACTGCCATTCTTCTCTCTGTCCTTCCTCTATCTGTAACTCTATTTAAACACTAGTGAAAATGGATAAAACATTCTGATTAACTTTGAAATCTTTAATTTTAAAGTAAAAATACAAAGGGAAAAAAATGCCTGAATTGTGAAAACCATAAATTATAAATAAAACAAATAAAAACATTTCCTTTTTATTTTCCTAAATTCCTTTATCAGATTACCCATCTACAGTTATTGAGAAAACTTGGTTTAATAATGTTATCTGCATCATAGGCCATCTGGGCCATAAGAGCACAGTAACATTGCTAAATTGTCAAATGTCCCTAGTGGAACTAGGGGTCTATGTTAAAGACTGCGATGGTCAAGATTTAAATGATGTCACTTTGGCCTATTTCTAATTTTAAATTTACTGGTTCTTCCTATAGGGCTGACAACGAATACAGGAAATCTGCATTTGAGGTAGGTGTCTATCACACAGATCTTGTTTTTAAAGCAAAGGTATTTTTTTAATCAGTAAAGTTCTCACTGTAATGTGAATCTTGTCCTCTTGCATAGAAAAATTAATATAGATTGTATTTCTACTCTTTCCCCCACAAAGACAAGCATCCAAAACTATTTCAAAGTGGTTCAAAGTTTCTTTTCAGAGACACATTTTAAACTTTATATTTAGTCTAATTTGGGGGAAATACAGACAAACTTAAAGACATAATTCTCTTAAGGTGGGAGTGTGAAAGAACATAAGAGGAAAACTCAATATAAATGGAGAGCATCACAAGGTTTTACAGTAAGTATCAGCCAGCGACGTGACAAGAGAAGCAATTTTGTAAGACCCACTGTAATAATTAAATCAGACACTAAGATACATGTCATTCATTATTATATAGCTCAAAGGTGTCAAACTCACTGCCTCTATAGGAATATAAATTCCATTATACAGGATTAAATAAGACTGCATTAAAAAATGTGGATGTTGACTAAGGAAATGGAAAGGAATACACATTACCTACTCTAGTTAATTAAATATATCACATAGGAAAACATAAACCAATCTCAAGTTTGTATCTGTGTAATTATAATATTTAAAAAAACATTGTGATTAGTGTTTAGCCTTATTTTCTAAAATATACATAAGATCATTTGAAATTCTGGTTTTACTTATATACTTCTAATTATATTTATCAAAAAATATGAAAAGCATTGGGCCAATCCACTTACTGGCAAGACGTTATAATAATCACATGTTATTTTGTAGAACGGAATATGCAAAATGTAACTTCATGGATTGCATAGATGTAGGTATGACTTACTCAATTTTTCTTTTAAGCTGTGATTTGAAAGCATGGTGATACTGCCATTAAAGAAACAACAGTGACTTCATGGTCTCTTTTATATTTGGACATTGCAGAATTGAGCAGAGGCTACTTCCATCACCAAATCTACCTACCTACCGCATATACCTAGATGCTCTTCATATCCAAGAACACTCCATGTTATCGTATGTCATATCATCTTTGTGTACCAATTCTTATCCCATTGCACAGATATGGGACACTTATAGCTTCTTCCCTTTCTCTCTTCTGTATCATCCAGCTTTTTTTCCTCTTTCTAATGGAAACATGCTCTTTCTATTTATCTTATGGTCTTCTTGATCCTAACATCTCATTTTCTCTCACTTGTCAGCAGAACTATTTAGAGTGCTTGCATTCCCTGTCTTCAAATCCTCTAATTACATTCTTTTTTGAAATAACTCTAATAGAGCTCCCCACAATATCTCATCCAACTTCCAGGAAACTGCTTCTGTTCAGGAAAGTCAGCAATGAGTTTAATTTGCTAAATTTAAGTGTCACCTTTCTGTCTTTAGTATACTCGACTCAACACAAACATTTTATGCAATTGACAATTCTTCATCACAGAAAGAGTTTCTTTACTTGCCTTCCTGGACATCACACTAACATTTTGTTTTTGATATCTTATCTGACAATCTGCTCCATATTTTCTGAATCTTCTCTAATTACCAGAACTAAAGTATTGGAATACTTTATGTCTCATTCCTTTAACTTCTTGTTTTCTCTGTCCACATTAATGAGATTTTAGGCACATTTTCCTTAAAGAACTAATGAGATTCTTATACAGTATAGAATAGTGAGGGAGGAGTCAAATGTGTTAACAAATGTCAGATAGTGCCATTATATATTGATATTATATATTATAGATATTATATATTATAGATATTATATATCTGCTTAGTTACACTTAGAAGGAATCCTTGATTGGAATGAAGAAGTAGTCACAATCATGTCATGAGTTGTTTGTCCAGAAATCAAGCGGTAGTATAAACTTTTCATCAAGTGCAAATGTGTGATTACAACCAAGAAACAGATAGTAACATCTCCAACTTAGGGAAGCCAGGAAGGGAAGATAATGAAAGGGGATCAGCAAAAATTTAAATTACCCTAGGTATGAAATCAATAGACCCTTTACCGACTAAATAAGCCTTTATTTTACAGAGGGAAAATACTCCTTCACCTGTTTGAAATTTTCTAGAATTGACCAATATTAAATTATAGTCATCTGATGGAATGAAGGATCAAGAAATAAATTATAGCAAAACAAAGGTATTTTTTTTTAAAGATTTTACTTATTTATTTGAGAGAGAGTGAAAGCAAGAGAGATCACAGAGGTAGAGGGAGAAGCAGACTCACTGCTGAGTGCAGAGCCTGATGTGGGACTGAATCCCAGGACCCTGAGATCATGACCTGAGACAAAGGCAGACACTTAACTGATTGAGCCACCCAGGTGCCCAAAACAAAGGGAGTTGACATTCCCGCACATCTGAATATATGGATGAGAGATATGTGTCTATTTTATTACTTATGTTATAGCCAAGAAGACTTTCTATTGTAAACATGTCTTATTTAACTTCCATTTTTGAAACAAAAAGAAAGTATTATCTGTAGATAAGAGCACAAGATCTATCCTAAAAACCTTCAGTTAAGGCCTCCCATTAGCCCAACTTGGAACACATTCCCTGCACTTGGACTAATCACTACAAATAATGGCTGAAAATGTAGGAATAGTCTACTTCTGGGTCTGAGAGATAGAGGCTCTTCTTCTTTTGTTCTATACTCGTCCTCTGGAATATTCAACAGACATGTAACAATATATCCCAAACTAAATGTTTGATGTTTACTCCCCATCCTCTTCCTTCCACAGATTTCCCCACCTTAAATGGTAAATACAATGTCATCCTTCACTTTCTCCTTTTCTCATAACCTGCATCCAGTCTGTCTAATGTTCAAAAGGAAGGATATACTATATTTTGCATATGTTGCCTTCTTTTATTCATTTCTACATTAGAAATTTATCATTAGAAAAATATACTCACAGTGAAATATTTCAATAAAATATCTGCAGTTTAATAATAATCATATGGTTCATAACCATGCATTAAAGAAATAACATTGATTCGGCCACATCTTTAGTTTGAACTGTGAGGAGGTTTTGAATAAGTAAATTTTGTGGAATGTTAATTGATTTAATGAATAGATTTGATAGCTGTTCATTAGGCCCGTAATCCTATCTGATATTAATAATTCCATTTGATAGTAAAAATAGCCAAATCAGTAACACACTGTAGATGATTTTCACATATTGGTACAGTATTACCAGTATAGTTATGATTATGGAAGTCTCCACTCAGAACTTCATGCACAAGTTCATGCCACAATTTCAATGGATGATAAATAACATTTAAAAATAATAAATATTGAAATTACAATTATAATATAAATTGATATCTTTCACTTAGACATTGCTAATCACTTTTGCATTTCTTTTAATAATAAGGCCTTCTCTAGGCAATATTGTCAAAGAGCTTAAAATGGATACATTGCTTGATAATATATGGTCTTCATACACATTCAAAGAGGTATTATATTAAGTTTTAAAAAATGGTTTCTTTTCCCTCTAGTACATACCAAAAATATTGTTAGAATAGTAGCTACATTCTTCAATAAAGGATTTTAGAAAAAAACGTATTCTACAGTGTTAACAAAAGATTATATATAAGATAAAGGTATAGATAAATAATGTTTCAATCCTATATATTTAGCTAAACACCATGTGAATTACTCAACAATATGTTCAGAATATCATGTATTCATCATTATAACTTATTCTCATTTTGATCATTTCTAATACTGTCCATATCTACACATTGAATATAAAATCAATACAAGCATAAACATAAATATAAATACATATATTGCGCTTCTATCAATGAAAAACAAACTTTAAGATATTTTTTATTGCTGTGCACATGTGGTTGATTTATTTTAAAAATGTGTTTAGTCTTTCAAAAAATAAATTAGCCTCTGCAGATGTTACAATGATACACCAGCAACTCAAATAATAAATTGAAGCTTCAAAAGCATGTAGATAGTATTTATGCATAAAAGTAATTACATTAATTGATCTAAATGCCAAAGGTATCATCTGTCTTTGCTTTTCTTTAAGTATTAACTCAAAATCACTTTCTTACGAGCCAGAATAAATATGTGAACTATCATTAATGTCCCAAAAGTATTCTTTCAATACTAATTAAAAAATTTAATTGCTCCAAAACCAAATGGTTAAGATAAAAATTACAGCACCTGTGAAGCTTAGATTACAAATGTGAAGTAAGAAATTATACAGGAAATTCATGGATAATAAGATTTTTTCCTCAATTTTTCATAGCATTTATTTGATTTTTTAAATGAATTACCTGAATAATGTCCTTCATTTTCTAGTTCCGTTTGCATAAATTAGTAGTGGGATATTACTTCAACAATATAATGCAATGAATGTAATATTTTTATAAGTACATAGCATTTTAATGAGTATGAAAAACCTGGTATATTTGTTATAGAGTAGTACTATCTAATATTTACCAAGAGTATCTTACGTGCTAGACATGCTTCTAAGCCCTTTGCATACTAATGCACTGAAAATTAAATTTAATCCTCAAAACAACCCAATGAAGTAGGCACTATTTTTATCCAATTTCACAATTTAGAAACCTAAGAAGGATATCAATATATGAAAGTCGATTCTGAATTTGTTGGAATGATGTTTGTGTGGTCATGCTTCTGACCACGTGCACAAGTGTGGCTGAAAAGAAATATGTGTTTTCAACATTCTTTTTCTCATGGTTTCATAAAGACCACTATCTTCTGATTTATAAAATCTAAAAGTGATATTTCTAACTAAGATGTCATTTGTAAATTGCTGGTATAGCTCAATTTTTTTCATTACAGAAATAAAATTTTTTTGAGCAAAATTATGACATTTTTCTGAGGCTTCCAATTAAAATGTTTATAATTTTATTACCCAGAAATCCATCTTACATGCTACCATCATGCTAGCATTGTTATCTAACCATAAATAGATCTATTGTTGCCTCTTTCTCACAATACCTTTGTATTAGTAGACTGTCTAATTTCTTGGATGCTCCAATTGGTGATTACAGAGTTTAATGAAATGTTCATATTATGGGCAACATTAGTGACATTGATAAAAAGTCTCAAAAAACTGGATGTAAGATTAACATAGCTACCCTACTCATATAGAGGCATTAACGTAATTACTAATTGCATTATGTTGGTTATGTATTACCAACTTTTTAACTGTTATCTTGGGATAACTCTAGTATTTTTCCTTTAGAATGATGTTTATAGTTGTATTAATATAAGCATTTTGTCATGTGAGAAAGGGTTCTTGTATTCTGAGGTTTTGAATATTTTTCTTAAACCAGGAATGGGTGTTAAATATTACCTAATGGTTATTATTAAAACAACTACATTTTCAGATTTTATTCTATTACGATTTTAACATAAATAATTGCCCTAATGTTAAATTATTTTTAAATTTCAAGAGTGCCCAAATAATTTTTAAGTTACTTGCTTAGTTTCAATAAATGCTCCATGATTGTTAAGATGTTCACATTAGAGAAAGCGGAGTGATAGGGATTTGAGAACTCTGTACTATCTTTGCAACTCTTCTGTAAATCTAAAATTATTTAAACAAATTTTTTAAATGTCCCTGCCCATTTTAGGACAATATTTTCTTGTAGCCATGGAGTCATTAACCAAAGAACTCTTTTAATCAATTAATATTAGTTCTATGGCCATTATAATTCTTTGTCCATGATAACACATTCTAAAAACCATCTATTCAATCAATAACAACTCACTTTAGTGAACCCACTCTGAAAGCTAGCCAGTTACTGTCTATCTCATTTTTTGAAAGTCAGCCTTTCAGTGAGCTTACTTCAGTGGACATCATTCTAAAGATGATGTCACTGAATTCACACATCTGTACCAAACACAAAATATGAACTATTAAATGCCACATTCTCAAGACTGATGTTAACTCACTCTAACCTCTATAACCAACACCACCTTAAAAACAAAGACTTTCCAAAGACTTCATAAAAGATCAGAATGCTTTGCTCAAGGACACCATGCTTGACAAGCACAGCACTCCCTTATTTAAGAAAGCAATACATTCAAGCTTTTTGTTTAGAGATATTAAGTGGTGCTTTCATTATTTGACAGTCATTTATGCTTTTAATACAATTCACCTGGGCCTCATAATCATAATAGGAGAAGCTATACAACTATTCTTAGACTGCTACTCTCTCATTTTTTGAGGTCACAAAGTCTCTTATCTCTGTTGACTCAAGAGACCCTATCTCTTAGACCCAGAAGTAGACTTTTCCCATATTTTCAGCCATTGTTTATAGTGATTAGTCCAAGTGCAGGGAATTTGTTCCAAGTTGCGCCAACTGGAGGCCTTAACTGGATTTTTTTTTAATTGCTTTGTTTATCCAAGTTTAATACAACTGTAGGCTCTTCTTCTGATGATATCTTACCTGGGCACCACGCTGTTGATATATATCTCCTACCTCTAAGCCCGTTGACACCCAATAAAACCTGTATGGCTTCAGTCACATGTTCTTCCAAAACTTATGTTCAAATACTCAGAACTTGAACAATTTATGCTACCCTAACAGCAACACAAACAATCCTTTTAGCTAGATCTTCTAGTTGAAATTATCACCACTAAACATCATATATAAATGTAGAGTACTCTGATTCAGACTGTATATAAAAACTAATGGGGGTTAAATAGGTGATGGGGATTAAGAAGTTCACTTGTGATGAGCACCAGGTGTTGTATGGAAGTGTTGAATCATTAAATTGTACACCTGAAACTACTACACTGTATGTTGACTAACTGGAGTTTAAATAAAAACTTAAAAAACAGAAAAAAAAAGGAAAAAAAACTGAAGAGCACTTTATAAGGATATGAAGAATACACTTTTTAAAAGAGCTACAATATATGAAGGGGAATATATATTACAATAATAGAAATAATTTTCAAGCTACGAACAAATCCCAAATGGGCTTTCCCTTTCATTCTTTGTCATGTGTTTCTTCCGTTTGCAATTTCTTCTTCTTTTTAAAAATACTTTATTTTTTATTTGACAGAGAGAAAGGGGGAGAACACGCAGTGGTTGCATCAGAGGGAGAGGAAGAAGCATGCTCCCCGCTGTGCAGGGAGCCTGATGCTGGGATCAAGACCCGAGCCAAAGGCAAACACCCAAGCAACTGAGCCACCCAGGCATCCCCAGTTTGCAATTTCTAAACAAAGTTGTAGTCTTGGGAGATTAATGATAGTGGATTACTAGGAGTCGCAGTTATCTTGTCAAGAAACCTAGTAGGAGAGAACTTCACTTGGAGGTGGCACTGTCTACAAGCAGGAACTCTAAAAATATGTTATTTACTCAGAACATTTCTAGGATTCCTATGGATCTATGGAGATTTAGTATATAAATATGTACAATCTTATAACAATTTAGTATCTTATTTTGGCATAATAATTTTCGTATGCAAAAACCAGTTACTGAATTTGCAATAAGATCATTCAAAGTATTTCTGAATGTCTGTATATAAAAACAAGTTTCAAAATATAAGTTTAAATAATCTTATTGGCACTAACCATTCCTACTTTAAGTAAAATGCTTTACAATGAAATTTTGCTATAGCTTACATGAATTCATAATTCAAAATATAGTGATGCCATAAATTATGTATAATTTAGGGTGTAATACTCCCAGGGAGTCTCCTGAGAAATGAAAGGTCTGGAACACTCATCCATTAATCTATGCAAAAAATATTCATTGTAGATATCATAATAAATAAAAAAATTACAAAAAATAAATACTCTTCTTGGAGTTTATATTTTAGTGAGAGAGAAAAGACAAAAATCAAGATAAATAAGAAAATTTATAGAAATATGTGATGAGTGCTATGGAGAAAAATAAAGCCAGAAATGTAATAGGGAATGTGGGGTAGAAATTGTAGCTTTTGATAGATGTATGTGTGTGCATGCGCTCACACACACGTGTGTTTATGTAATGCTTTCCTTTTAGTGCAAGTAGTGCTTCTTGAATCTCTAGATTGATGCTTCTCATAGTTTTGGGAAAGTTTCCTGCTTATCTTTGCCATATTCATTCACTTCTCTCACACTTGAATGCCAATTGTACTCACAGTAAATGTTTCAACATTTCCCTTATGTCTTTTATCTTCTTTCCTTTTCTATATTTGTAAATCTGTATTTTTCTTTCCAAATATTTCCTCTGACCATTCTTAAGATCTTAATTCCTATTTATCTGTGCTTTTTTTCTTAAATGCAATGTGAGTTACTATCAAGATTTTCAGTTCTTTATGTTCCATTTTATTTCTTTAAAGTTACTCCTTCACTATTGTAAAGCCCAGTCTTATTTACAATAAATATTGCTTTTTTTCAAAATCCTCTATTTTGTTAACGAGTTAACACTTTAATAGCTATCCTTCATTTTTTTTGTAACTGCACAAGAAAACCTGGGCAAAAATAAATAAATAAATATTTTTAAAAAATTTTGATAGATATGAGAAGATAGATCCACAGAATTATCTATCAATCACATTTTGTGGCTGCATGCTTTAAATATTTTGGGGAAAATATTCTGAAAATATTTATTTGTTTTGAAATAGATGCTATGTTTCTTCAGCAGATTTTGTTTTATGTGTTTAAGGACACACTACAGCTGCCATGATGGATAGGAAAGGTAAAAATTATGTTGTAAACTTTGAAACAATAAAAATAATCATGGATTTATATGAATAGCTAATATAAATTACTAAGTCCCCATGGTTAGAGTATTCAGACATCCATCTATATAATGTATTTAAGTTTTACTTCCCACACATATTTCACCTGACCTATAATGAACAATTTCCCCTTTGATTCAACCATCTAACATCTTGGTGGCTTCATGGCATGGGCCATAGGACCACTGGCTGGTACACAAACTCACTGGCAGAGATATTTGTTTTAAATATTTTTCTGATAACCACTTAACCCAGGAAAGGTTAGCTATCTAAGAGCAGATGTGTACAATGAACTTACTAGAGATATTCGGAAAATCAGTGGGCAAGGATAGTTGGTAACAACTGTGTTAATATCATATACAATATGTTTTTTTTTCAAGTTTTTATTTAAATTCCAGTTAATTAACATACAGTGTAATATTAGTTTCAGGTGTACAATTTAGTGATTCAACACTTCCATACAACACCCGGTACTCATCACAAGTGCCCTCCTTAATCCCCATCACGTATTTCATATACAATATGTTTTAAGTTAAACTACTTACCTAGGGAGAGGGAAGGATCTCAGTTCCTACATGAATAATACAATTGTAGTGTACATTTCAGGGAAATAGCAAGTGTGTGTTCATTGATAAACTGATAAAAGTGAAAAGAATTAATTTACACGTAATTTTAGAGTTTAAAGACATCCTATTACTATCGATTTCCATTCCTGATTTTTCAAGGTTGAAAATTTAATTTCAAAAGGTGGGCTGACATGCCAAGGTTAAATAGCTACTTAGTGGCAAGGTAAGTAATACAACTGGACTATCAATTCTAAATTTAATGTGCTTTCCACTAGAATACAGTTTTACCCTTTGCCATAATACAATATAACATAATACTATAACATAATACTATACTATACTATAATATAATATATAACATAATGTAATATAATGTAATATAAAATGTAACATAGTATTGTAAGTATAGTAATTTATAAAGTAAAATAAAATAATACAATATAATATAATAAATTAATATATTGTTCCTGTTTTTAGAAATTAAATTTTATTGACCCTTTATAGGAAAAGTCTGCCTATCTCTGATTTAGAGTGAAGGAAATGGTTTAGTTTCCAACCCAGGCAGACCAATACTTTTTCAAATAATAAAAAAGTATTAGAAAGCAACCATGCATATAGATGACACATCAAACGTCAAATAGCTCTTATGTTTATAAATGTTTAACCTCAATCTGTGTACTTATCTACTAGCAAAATGGATCCAAACAGTTCGCAGATAACAGAGGTTCACTGGGTGCATTCTGAGTAGCACAGTTATAGGGGTAAAATAAATAAATAAATATATAATTCCATAAAAACTGCCTAGGTTGGTTTGAATCACAGCTCTACAACCTACGACTATTTATTTTGTCAAGGTACTTATATCTTTCTTATGGTCCATATATGAAAAATGAATATAGTAATAATAGTAGTGAAATAATATTTCTCGTCTCATGGAGCTCTTGCAAACATAAAATTAGTTAAAATATAAGGCACTTAGAACCTGCCTGGCATGTATTTAAACATTGTAGTGCTAGCTATTATTATTACTTCTTAATATATGAAGCAGTCATAGACTCAAAATATACCTGAACTATTTACTCACTTAAATATTAATTATTGATTACTCTGGATCAAAGAAAATAGAATATATCTCTGGATAATACTGGTCATGAATAGATCTAAAATTTGCATAGAGAAATCCAATTAAAATAATTATTTTAACTCTTTTGGTAACCACCGAGTCTTTTTTATTTTATTATTTTATTTTATTTTATTTTATTTTATTTTATTTTATTTTATTTTATTTTATTTTATTTTATTTTATTTTATTTCATTTTAACGTAAGCTCCACATCCAGCATGGAGCCCAACATGGGGCTTGAACTCATAATCCTGAGATGAAGACCTGAGCGGAGAACAAGAGGGGACATTTAACCAAGTGAGTCACCCAGACACCCTTCACTGAAACATTTTTAAAAATTAATTCTTTATTTTTGCACAGCGGCAAAGTTGAGGGGGAAGTACAGAAATGTCCTATGTACCCCTTGTCCCCATATATGCATAGCTTTCCCCCATTACCACCATTTCCCACTAGAGTGGCAGATTTGTTACAACGGATGAACCTACACTAACGCACCAAAATCACCTAGAGTTCAGAGTTTACATTACAGTTCACTCTTGGTGTTGCATATTCTGTGGATTTGGACAAATGTATAATGATGTGTGTCCATCATTATAGTATCACACAGAGTATATTCATTGCCCTAAAAATTGTCAGTGCTCTATTTATCTTTCCCCTCCCCTAACCTCTGGCAACCACTGATCTTTTTACTGTCTCCATAGTTTTGCCTTTTCCAGAATGTTACATAGTTGGAATCATACAGTATGTAGCCTTTTCAGATTGGCTTCTTTCACTTAGAAATATATATTTCAGGTTCCTCACGTCTTCTGGCTTGATAGCTCATTTCATTTTCACACTGAATAATACTGAAACATTTTTAAAGGACTATGCTCTCTGAATGGAAGCCAGATTTTAAAATGTCCATTTAAAAAACATGAAGGTAATGTTTTTCAAGCAAGGTTGAACAAAATCTGTTAGCCAGGAGCTACACCAACTTTTTGCTCAATACACAACCTTCTTATTCAGCTACTTTCTTTTGAACTCTCATTTATAATATACCACAAAATATTATGCCCTTTGTTTATAATTGAGCTTCAGTTTACAGTACCCACAGGCAATGATGCAGGTCACTTGCTCTCAACCTCATCTGCCTTTCTTTCAGAACTGTTTAATTCTTTCAAAATCTCACGTCTATAAAGAATTTGGAAGTCCTTCATAGAGGACAAACAATAATTTTTAAACATGAACTAGTTAATGTGTTTGTATTCAATATATGAAAAGATAGAATCATATAAAATGTTTTTTTAAGAAACATGTAAAAGTTTATCCAAAATCTAATTAATGTAGTCTGATAAGATCGTCAAATTATCAATAAATACCTTTCTCACCTCTGACTATATTCTATCCATTTAGGTCTCATCAACTATTTCTATGATATAGTTACCAATTTTTATAATCAATGATTAATCCTCATTCCTTTTAATGTCTAGGATACCCAATTTGTACATTTTAGGGCACTAAATGACTACAGTCATTTTTTTCTTTTTAATCTATATTGTGAGCTCCGTAAGCCTAGAATTATGTTTTATTGATACTTGTAACTTTTTAAACTTTGTGGTTTTTTTATCTTAAAATGTAGCAACCTAATGATAAAATTAAATCAGTCCATAATGGCATGCCAATTGTGGAGACAGAGGTCACAAATTACTGAGATTTTCAGGCAGGAAAAACTGGTGAGCCATTGATAATTACACAGATATTGATAATTTTATAGCTATAAAGCTCATTTCCCTTCAAAAGCAACACAAAATAATATAAAACATAGGCTGGATTAGAATAACTTGCTTCAAAACAAGCAATATTTATATAGTGATTATATATTATAATATGATTTAATTTTCATACAACACTGGGAAATTATCATCATCACTTTGTAGATGAAAGAAGAGACATTTGAATTGGTCATGTTGTGAACAGTAGACTTAAACCTTAAATCCTGGCTTTTTGACTTTCTATATAGGTTTCTTTCTTCTACACCACAGTTTACGTTATAATTTCAGTATTATTTTCTTATGTATTTTTGGGATGATTATATTATCAATTTCCACTAAAAAGTCCACTTTTCTTACTTAAATTTTAATAACCAGACAATGGGAACTGTTTCTGGCACTGGTTTAAACTGTGATACCCAGGTGACATCTAGCCAATAATATTTAGACCCATAAAAGGATTTATTTCCCCTGGTTCTAGATAACAAAATTTTGATTTCATTTTAAATCTGACCAACATATTGAATGTGGAAGGGAAGGAAAATTGAACTAATTAAATAATAATTGATAGCTAAGTTGTTCGATTCTTCTTGAATTTGATGAAGTGGGGTGTACTAGTGGGTGGGCTCCTGAACTTAGAATATCTATCTTTGATGTGAAGTACATCTAAAGGATTCTCATATAAGAGTTGTATGAAAGTGGCCTAACCACCTCTCAATCTATTTCCAACAGTTACCTGCCAGTATGAGTGCTTCCATAACATTATAAAAATCTGTCAAGCGTTCAGAACCAATTACACACAGGATGTCAAGTGTTGTCATGCCAGCTGTCCTTTTACTCCTCAGGGGCTCCCACTGTCCATTTTCAGTTAAAAATATATCCTGCTATATTGAGGCTTTTGTCATGATAATCATTACTGTTTTTATGTCCATCTCTTAAACAAAAGTAAATGTGATTGTTTTTGAGCGAACAAGAATTATTATAGGTTACAGATGATTTTCCTGGTCACTACATTCTACAAACTTCTATTATTAAGAAAAAAGTCTCAATCTTTGCAGGTGATTTTCCACTGACTTTTAGGTCTATTACTGAATAACTTTCAGAGAATAACTGTTAGATAATAGTTACCAACATGGCTTATTTGATCTAAAAGATAAAAATGTGGAAGCTAGTAATTGAAGTGAATAAAATACTGATAATATTTTAGAATAGTTTCCTAAAATTGTTGGTGTATGTGTATTATAATAGTTTTCAATTATCTTTGGTTGGCAACTTTTAATGAACTCAGCAAAATCTTAAATCACAGTGTTCAATAGCAACATATCAAGTGCCTACTTTGCACTAAGAAGTTTTAAGATCTTTGAGGTCTAGAAAGAGGTAAAGTTTTGAAAATATTTGAAGATAATGAATAAATATTGCAATAAAAAGTATTAAGTTCTAAGTCCTAAAATGTTTTTGAGGATTGTAATTAAAACTTTCTGGGGAAAAATAATAACAGAACTATAAATTATATGTTCTGGCTTCAGTGGATTTCTTCTCTATTTAGATAATTAAATCTAGCAGGAAGGAATTGATAATAACAAAATGAGTGATACAGAATTTAGAAGTATTGCATCAAAGCTCCTCAAAATATATTGCAAAATATTAACATGTAATTAAAACCTGCACAATGTAACATTTATTTTATCTAAAAGACAAGATTTATTAGAAGTTAGAAAATTTTGAAAACATTACCAATCTATAATTAAGTAAGAAAGACAGGAGTTGTAGGTGAATATAAGCCAACATCAGGTTGATCAATAAAAACATCAACAGTATTACTTACAAAAAATTACATCAAAACAGTATGGTATTAGCACAAAAATAGACACACAGATCAATGGAAAAGGATAGACAGTCCAAAAATAAGCCCAGTTCTATAGGCAATTAATCTATGACAAAGGAGGAAGGAATATACAATGGGGAAAAGACAAGTCTTTTTAATAGATGGTGTTGGGAAAACTGGCCAGCTACATGCAAAAGAATGAAACTTGACCACTTCCTTACAACATACATAAAATAAACTCAAAATAGATCAAAGGCCTAATTGTGACACCCGAAACCATTAAACTCTTAAGGGAAAATATAGGTACTAATCTCTCAGATATGGGACTTAGCAAAGTATTTATGGATTTGTCTCCCCAGGCAAGGGAAAACAAAGCAAAAAGAAACTACTGGGATAAGACCAAAATAAAAGATTTTGCACAGCCAATGAAGGAAACCATCAGCATAACAAAAAGACAACCTAGTAAATGGGAGGAGATATTTGCAAATGGTATCTGTTAAGGGGTTAATATCCAAAGTATATAAAGAACTTATACAACTCACCATCAGGAAAACCCCAAATAATCTAACTAAAAATGCTCTTTTTCCAAAGAAGACATACAGATGGCCACTAGACCCATGAAAAGATGCTGAACATCACTAATCATCAGGGATATGTAAACCAAAACCACAAAGACATACCACTTCATACCTGTCAGATTGCTAAAATAAAAAACACAAGAAACAACAAGTGTTGGTGACGATGTGAAGAAAAAAGAATCTTCATGCACTGTTGGAGGGAATGCAAACAGGTGTAGCCACTGTGGAAGTCAGTATGGAGGTTCCTCAAAAAATTAAAAATAGAATTACCATACGATCCAGTAATTGCATTACTGGGTATTTACCCAAAGAATACAAAAACACTAAATTAGAAGATACATGCATGTTTCTTGAAGCATTATTTACAATAGCCAAATTATGGAAGCAGCCTAAGTATCCATCAATAGATGAATGGATAAAGAAAAATTGTATACACAATGAAGTATTATTCAGCCATAAAAAAGAATGAAATTTTGCCATTTGCAACAACATGGATAGATCTAGAGAGTATAATGCTAAGCAAAATAAGTCAGTCAGAAAGACAAATACCATACGATTCCACTCAGATTGTGGAATTTAATAAGCAAAACAAATGAACAAAGGGGAAAAAAAGAGACAAACCAAAAAAAGACTAATAACATAGAAAACAAACAGGTGGTTACCAAAGGGGAGGTGGGTGAGCAGATGGGTAAAATAACTGAAGGGGATTAGGAGTAAACTTATCTCAATGAGCACTAAGTAATACATAGAATTGTTAAATCACTATATTGCACACCTGAAACTAATTTAACACTGTACGTCAACTATCCTGTAATTAAAAAAAAAAAAGGGAGGAAGAACACTTAACAAGATCTACCCGCCTGGCAAATGTTTAAGTATACTGGTTCAGTATTGTTAACTATAGGCACTATGCAATACAGTAGATCTATCTCTAGGACTTTTTCATCTTGTGTAATTACCCTTGTGCCCTTTGACTAAATACCCTTCCATTTTCCCTTCCTTTCATCCCCTGGCAACCACCATTTTACTCTCTGCTTCTATGATAAAATATTGAAATATTTTAGATTCCTCATATAAGTGGCATTATGTAGTGTTTGCAACAACATGGATGGACCTGGAGAACATTATGACAAGTGAAAAAAGCCAGACATAGGGGCTAGAAAGTATTCTTGAGTGTAATAATCAATGGATAACCCAAAAGCTAAGATGCCTAGTAATTAACGTAGAATATTACAAAAATTGGTGAAGATGCACTGAACTGTATTTGGTAATAGTGGGAAAGCAAATTATTCAATGGAAGATATAATGTTAGAACCTACAGAAATCAATATATCATTCATTCATTCAAAACAATAGACATTTTTAGGTGAGGTAACTGAGGCACATGGGCAAAATAATTTGTCTGACATCACAAACTAGTTTATTAGGTAGGTAGGAGAAATGGTTATAGGCCCTCAAACTTTGGAGACAAAAATATCAAGGTTTAGTTCCTTGTCACATAATTGCTCAAATTATGGTTTTCAGGTCACAGGCAATTCTATGTCACATAATCTTTCCAGAATCCAGGCTGATGGATGCATTGCCGCCTTCAACTTCTGGCTTCTGAAAGTCACTCTGGTCATTGCAATCCCAGCCTAGCTTGGGAAAATGGAAAGAACAACAACAAAAAAAGCACAGCCACTTTCTTAAAGGCCCTGTCATGGAAGAGAAACATTACTTCCATTCACATTTCATTACAGAGATATTGGTACAGGGCCACACTTAACTACACTTGAGGCTGGAAAATGTAATTTTGCTGTGTGTCAGAAGAGGGGAAATAGATTTTTGTGGACAATTGCAGATTTTGTCCCATCAATAAGTGACAAATAGAGATTTCAGCCCATGCAGGCAAGAAGAGAGTTTATGTTTTTAAATACTATTCTAAGCAAAGAACTTGAGTACTAGAAAATCTTACTTTTAAATAAGCCTCTAGTTATACACTGATACAAATAAATACCTTCAAATTTAATTAAACAACTTTTAATTAGCTGTCTTTACACTGGAACTCTTTCTGTTGTGGCCATAGCTATTTTTTATTACTATTTCTCATGTAGTGTTTAATAACTGAAAGTTTTGTACACAGAAAAGTGAAACTTCCATTGACTCATCCAAGGTCTTACTGACTAAAGTTAAATTTGAGGGACTACGGAAGTAAAATTAGAATGAGATAAGGAGCCACTTGCATCCTATAGCATTTTTTCCTTGTACACTAATTATTTTAATAATTAAAAAAAAGAAAGAAATTACTGGATTGAAATTTAATTACATATATTAAATACTTTTATATATGCATATAACATTCATATATTACATATGACGTTCATCTATCTGACATTTATCTATCTGTAACCTATCTGTCTACCTATTATCTTTGCATGGCACTCTCCTACATAGTTTCCTTTTTTAGTTACTGGATGTTTGCAAAGGAAATACTAATTGAAGCCCTAAAAAAGTGCTATCTTCTTGAAACTATTGGAAATCATAGCTAAGAATCACCACTGAGCCAAAAGCAAAACTACACAAATGTCTCATCCCAAATCCACAACTTGTTATTCCATTTATTTACAAAGCCCATGATTTTATAAAACTCCAAATCTCTCAACAATAAAATATCTGATGGTTTCACTGGCCAATTCTTTATAAAAATAGAAATATTAATTTAATTTTAATTAAAACAGAAGCAGGAAACATGCAAATTGGTTAGGTTGAAAGGGACAAATTCTGATAGCTCAAGAAATGTGAAAAATCACATGCTTTTCAAGTAGGTGTATTTTTCTTCTATGTTAGATTATACCAGAGATCTACTTTAATATAAAAATTTTGTCATTCTTGGGGCGCCTGGGTGGCTCAGTTGTTAAGCGTCTGCCTTCAGCTCAGGGCGTGATCCCAGGGTCCTGGGATCAAGCCCTACATCAGGCTCCCTGCTCCATGGGAAGCCTGCTTCCCCCTCTCACATTCCCCCTGCTTGTGTTCCCTCTCTCGCTGTCTGTCTCTCTCTCTCTGTCAAATAAATAAATAAACTCTTTTTTAAAAAAATTCTGTCATTCCAAGCAAACACATGTATTTGGCATATAATTTCCATGGCTAGTACTTGTGTAAAGCGTTTTTTGGTAAGATGCAGTTTAATTAAACATGCATTAAAATTAGTTTCTTGAACTGAACAAATAAAAGATACTTAAACAGGTGTAATACAAATATTTTTGTTTACTTGGAATTTCATACATTTAGAAATGATAACAAGTAGTAATTGTGCCATTAAGAGCTGTGACTACAAAATAGTAACTCAAAGATATTTAATGACATTAGGTACTATATTTTAATATATTTGCCACTAATTTGAGGTAATAGCACTTCTGAAAATAAAGGTAACTGTGCACAACCGATGCAGAGAAATAACTTTTAAGACTAAAATTATTAAAGCAATTTTTCTTGTTACTGTAGCAAATGGACTAAAACCAGGGAATAGAGAGGGAAAGAGCAATTCTGCACCAGCAGCTAATTTTTGGCAGATTGATCTTTCAGGAACCATGGTAAAAAGTGCATTTTAAGTAGCTATAATTTTGTTTTAAATAGAGAGATTCTAAGACACAGTCAGAGATGCTTTGGGAATAGGAAATGAGGAAGTAATATGCAATTACTTTACTTTTGAATCTTCAAATACTTTAAAACTACATTTGGGTCTTTTAATTGGTAGGTCTGACAGTTTATATGACCTGTTAAAGCCCTTTACAATTATACCTTATAAGTCCACGTTGATATTTTAATTTATGTTCAATTGAAATTTTGAGTTTCTGAATTTTATAAGTACAATTTCAAACTACCTGATTAAGAATATTTCTATATATTTTTAAAATGTAAATTATATGGCAATCGAAAATATTAGTGAGAGTTTATTTGAAATCTCAGGGCTAAAAATGCTTTCATAAAACTATAGTTTATTAAATAATTTCTAATTAAATTTTTTCATTGTAGTTTTAATTTGATTAATCAAAAATTGCTTTAATCCTTTAACTTGTTTCATATGTAATCATGGATTTAGAAGATCAATCAACGCTTATTAAATACTCCAATAATGATTTGTCTGTACCTTTGGATTCATGATTTGGTGTCTGCCATCAATTTTGGGAAATTATCAGTCATTACTGTTTCAAATATTCTTCTGTTCCTTTCTCTGTCTTTGCCTCTGTTGATCCTATTATGTATATGTTACACTTCTTGAAGCTGTACATAGTCCTTGGATATTTTGTTCTATATTTTTTAGTTTTTGTCATCTTTGCTTTTTGGTTTTCAAGGATTCTACTGCTATATTTCTAGCTTAGAGTTTTTTTCCTCAGCTGTGTCTAGTCTACCAGTAAGCCCATCAAAGGCATTCTTCATTTCTGCTATAGTATCTTTGATCTCTAACATTTCTTTTTGGCTGCTTCTCAGTACTTCTGTTTATATAGCTCATCTGTTTTCGCATGCTGTCTATTTTATCTATTAGAGCCCTTCAAATATTAATCATAGTTGTTTTAAATTCTTGGTATGATCATTTCAACATCCCTGCCATGTCTGGTTCTGTTGCTTGCTCTGTTTTTAAATTGCGTTTTTTGCCTTTGGTTATGCCTTATAATTTTTTCTTGATAGCTGGACATGATATAATGGATTGAAGGAACTGCTGTATATAGGGTTTTAGTAATATGTTTGTGAGGGGAAGGTAAGGGCTCAGTCTTTTAGGAAGCCCGTGATCTGGCCTATGAATTTCACAAGACTTTCTCAGTTCATTTCTCCTCCATTAAGTAGGACAGGATGGCAACTGTGGGCTGGAATTAGGAATTTCGCTTACACTAGGGCAGTTAGGCTCTGACAATAGCCCAGCTGGTTATGCTCTCATTAGCTAGTTTCCCCTTGGAACAGCCATTGTTCCCGGGGAACCAAGTGTTGAGGTATATTACAAAACAATTCCTTTTCCCCTCCTCTCTGTCAGAACCAGGAAGTAAAACTCACAAAACCCTGCCTGCCCCCTCAATGCCCTCAAGACTGGCCCCCCGGCATTTTTAACATTCAGATTTGTCTGCACTGAGCCGCCAGCCATTTGTCACTTACTGTTCAGGTCTTCTTACTCCGTCAGTGCTTCTGTGGCGGTTTCAGCTTGTGAGTGCCTGTTTTGGTAAGCCACGACTGCTGGGATTCACCTGTCTCTACAGTATTGGGAGTAGGCGTTTGCCCTCTTTCCACACCTCTCAAGCATTCTAGAGGAGTTGCTGATTTTCCAGGCTGTTCAGCTTTTTACTTGTTAGGACAGAGTGACAACTTCCAAGCTCCTTACATGCAGAACTGGAAGCCAGCAGCTGACACATTACCTTTGAAGAAACAAAGTTGATAGTTAATAATCTCATTAACACTGACAGTGGCTTAATATTAAAAAATATATGCACATATATTTATAAATATATAATTCAAAAATATGAACAATATATAATATATAATTCAAAAATATGAAGAAACACTATCTGACTACAATTTGAACAAAATTTGAACATTTGAATAGACATTTCACGAAGAATACACACACCCATATGTGCATGCATGCACACACATACACAGAGTTCATTTTCATGACCTTGGTAGTTATGGTCTATGAAATTGCCGCAAATGCTGAATCAGAGAGTACTGAATGATTGATCCTACCAGAAATACAGGGTTAGGTTCCTGTAAGCCTTTGGTCACAACATTTTCATCAAGTTATTAATAAATAACCTTGTTCTATGTGTGTTTCTTTTAAAAGATGCCCATTCAATATATATTGTTGGTTCATTCACATTAAACTTAAAAGCCAACAGCACTTAACTCATGAATGAATAAAGCTTACCTAACATATATTTTCTCTGTCAAGTCACTGGAGGGAAATCTTAAATAGCAAAATCATCAATGAAAGCATAAAAATACAAAAATCATGGCACTAGGGGCGCCTGGGTGGCACAGCGGTTAAGCGTCTGCCTTCGGCTCAGGGCGTGATCCCGGTGTTCTGGGATTGAGCCCCACATCAGGCTCCTCTGCTATGAGCCTGCTTCTTCCTCTCCCACTCCCCCTGCTTGTGTTCCCTCTCTCGCTGGCTGTCTCTATCTCTGTCAAATAAATAAATAAAATCTTAAAAAAAAAAAAAATCATGGCACTAAATAGACTGCAAAATGGACACTGTTTACAGTATGAGAGATGAATCAAGTAGGCAGAGCAGTGCTTTGTTCACCTTCAGCTAGGAACATTCATGTGGGGGGATTTAAATCTTTTACTGCTCTTGGGGTGCCTGGGTGGCTCAGTTGTTAAGCATCTGCCTTTGGCTCACGGCGTGATCCTGGCGTTATGGGATCGAGCCCCACATCAGGCTCCTCCGCTATGAGCCTGCTTCTTCCTCTCTCTCACTCCCCCTGCTTGTGTTCCCTCTCTCGCTGGCTGTCTCTCTCTCTGTCAAATAAATAAATAAAATCTTAAAAAAAATTTTTTTTTACTGCTCTTCACATGCCTGTAAATGACTGTGAGTGTTGATTTTGGGGATACAAATAATTTTACCTAAAAGGAGATTTTGAAATATGAATCCTTGAATAATGAAAATTGACTATATATGTGTAGATATATGGATATATTTATTTTATAATCATATATAAGTATGTTTGTATATATAATATATAGAAGTAAAATATACACAAATTTTATTTAGATAGCTATATATATATATAAGCTTATAAAAATTACTCATTATAACTATTCATCAAAAAATATATTTTAATACTACAGTAAGATACAACTATCTGCCCACTAGAATGGCTAAAATTAGAAAACACTGGTAATGCTGAGTGGCAATGAGGACATAGAGAAAGAGAACTCTCATTTATTATTAGTCAGAATGTAAAATATTACACACATTTTGGAAAATGTACTCTCTTTAAAAGTTAAACATAAATTACTTATAACTCATCATTTTAACTACTAGATAGTTATGTAAAATAAATGAAAGTATATGTTCTCAAAAAAGACATATAAAAATCATTACTGCAGTTTTATTCATTATAGCCCAAATCTGGAAACAACTCAAATATAAGTCAACAGTTGAATGGATAAACAAATTGTGATCTATTCCTACAATGGAATAATATTCAGCAAGATAAAAGGAATGAATCACTGATAGACACAACATGGATCTCAAAACATTATGCTAAGAAAAGAAATCCAGATAAGAAAGGATACAAACATGAACAGTTAAAATAATGTGATTGTAGTAAAAATATTACCAGTGATTGACTGGTATATTTGGACTGTGATGGGAAATGACTGCAAAAGAAAAAAGAGGAAATGTTTATTGGGTGACAGAAATATTCTACATCTTGGGGGGCCTGGATGGTGTGGTCGGTTAAGTGTCCAGCTCTTAGTTTTGGCTCAGGTCATGATCTCAGGGTTGTGAAATCAAGTCCTGCGTTGCTCCATGTACAATGTGGAGTCTGCTTCAGATTCTTTCTCCTTCTCCCTTTGCCCCTCCTGTTCATGCTCTCTCTCTCTCTCTCTAAAATAAATAAATAAATCTTTAAAAAAATATTCTGCATCTCTAATCTCCTGGTGGTTGTGCTGACACAATTTATCCAAGAGGACACTTAATGAACACATTTTGTTGAATGTAAAGTATACACTGATAAATTAATATGAAAAAAAGAGACAAGGGACTTTGTAAAAGTAACCTACATGATGTCTAATTCACAAAAATGGAAATCAAAACAGTCAATATAATATGAAAATATACTTAAAATCTTTGTAATCAGGCAGATGGACACTATTAAGATGCAAATATTAAGATACAAAGATGTAAATATTAAGATATTTACATCTATAAGCTTTAGAAAAATTAAAACGTCTGACAATACTAATGTTGACAGATGTAAACAGGAGTTTGAAACATTGTAAGCAGATTTATCAATTGACTCATGACTCCTGGGTTTTATAAAAGCAATTTTTAATCCTATAGGTTACTCCATATTTTTAACTTTCTCTTTGAAATTTGTCAAATATTCCTTTTAAATAACATAGGCTATGAATTTGCTTAGCCTTATGGTTGTTCAATACCAATACCCAACATTTTTAAGGATACTATCATTCTAATAAATAAAGGACACAAATGGAATAATTTCAAAATTTACATGCTGGTCTGGGGATTCTCAATCTGCTTCAATATTTTGGTATAAAAACAGATCACTAAAATAAAAACAAATAAATCCAAGAAAATTCCAGGAGATAAATTTGCTTTAGTCAGGGTAATTTATCTTGCAATACACAGCCCTTGTGCATGCCTATATAATGATTATTTTTTAAAAAATTGAATTTGGTAATAGCTAAAATGACTAATAGGATAGTCATCTGAAACATCATGACTGTATTTACTTCTAATTTTTTTCTCAGTATCATCCAGGTAAAGTGTGGTACTTGGATCTGGGGAAATTTAAGATAAAAATATAAGTAGATGTTGTCACAATGGCTTATTAGCCCTCTACGTGAGAACAAGCATTAACTAATTCTACTGCTGAGGAGATAAAATTACAGAGAACTGACTCTAGTTTGTCATGTGAGTCAGATTCATAGTAGTCACTGATGATAGAGAGAAATTAATCTCCTCGTCTCTTGGCAATGACTGCTCATCTTCAAAGATTATTTCAATTCTACCTGCTTGAAGAAAACTTATCTTTTCCCCAAGCAGAACTATTTATCTTTTAGTCTCAAAGACCATAATATACTACTTTGTTCTCATAAAAATGTATTCAATTTACTGCACACTTATAACATAACTCAATAGTAAGCTTTGGTAAGACATGGACTTTACTCAAATTATTTCAATTTATATACTATCATCTTGCATAAATGAGATCTTTAGAAAATGCTAACTGAAAAAAAAGTGTATATAAACTCCTGAATGTGGATAAGAATGTACACATAAAGCTCATTAGAGGAAAAAGAATATTAGGTGGGAAAACTTTTTAAAAATAGGTGGAAGGGAAACTATATTCCATTTTTCTTTTTCTAATGTGTGACTTAAAATTTAGTTAGGAAATTTGACAAGTCAGAGATTAGTATTGAATTATTGAATGGTTCTAAACAATAATGAAGACTAAATGATTTAAATTTTTCAGGGAGCTCAGAGAATTCAGGATAGCATCCATACAAATAAGGAAGATTCATAACACTTTAAGGGGATCCCAATAAGTTAGCTCTGAACATTTTGGTTTATATCCTTTACATTTTATTTTTTATTTTGTTTTGTTTTTTCAAAGGCAATGCTCATTGCTGCTCATTTCTTTCATGGAATTTCTATTTTAGTATTGTTTCTATGGTGACAGACTTTTTTCTCATTAATAATGTTTTAGTATTGATTATATGTTACTATAATATTTTGGGCAGATTGGTTAACTAAAATGTAGTATCATATTTATTTGTTTATTACATTTTAAATAAAGTTATTAGAAATTTAAAAGTACACATGTGACTCATGGTATATTTAAATTTTTTATTGAGATATAATTGACATAGGACATTGTGTAAGTTTAATGTATATAAAGTGTTGATTTGATAGATTTATATCCTGCAATATGATTACCAGCAAGGCTTTAGCTAACACCTCTGTCATGTCACATAATTATCACTGTGGATTTGTGGGGAGAACATGTAAGATCCAGTCTCTTAGCAACTCTGAAGTATATAACACAGTGTTGTTGACTATAATCACCATTTTGTACATTAGATTGCCAGAAATTATCTTTTAGTTGCAAGTTTGTATCCTTTAACAACATCTCACTAATGCCCTCACCCCCTAACCCCTGGTAACCACTATTCTACAGTTTCTATGAGTTCAGTTTTCTTGGATTTCATGTGTAACTGATATACAGTATTTGTCTTTCTGGTCTGATTCATCTCACTTAGCATAATGCCCTCAATTTTATTCATGTTATCACAAATGGCAGGAATTATTTCTCATAAATTATATATACATATAGTCATATACTCTTCTTTTTTTTTTTTTTTAGGGGGTAGGGGCAGAGGGAGAGGGGGAAGAAGAATTTTAAGCAGGCTCCATGCCCAGCAAGGAGCCTGACGTGGGGCTCGATATCATAAACCTGAGATCATGACTTGAACCGAAATCAAGAGTTGGACGCTTAACCGACTGAGCCACTCAGGAGCTCCTATAGTACATATTCGTTATTCATTCATCTGTTGACAGACACAGAGGTTGCTCCCATATCTTGGCTATAGTATATAATATAGCAATAAATGTAGAAGTGCAGATTTTTTTTTGATATCCTGTTTTCATTTCCTTTGGATATAATACCCAGAAATGAGATAGCTGGATCATATGATTATTTCTATTTTTATTTTTTTGAGGAAACTCCATACTGTTTTCCATAGTGACTGAACTGAACCAATTTACATTTCATCAAAAATGCACAAGGGTTCCCTTTCCTCTACATCCCCTCCAACAGTTCGTCTTCTTGATAATAGCCATTCTAGCAAGTGTGAGATGTTATTTTATTGTGCTTTTGATTTTCATTTTTCTGACAATTAGTGATGTTAAGCCTCTTTTCATAAGTACCTGTTGGCCATTTGTATGTTTTTGAAAAAATGTCTATTTAGTTCCTCTGCCCATTTTAAAATAGGGCTATTTTTGTTTGTTTGTTTGTTTGTTTGTTTGTTTGCAATTGATTTGTATGATTTCTCTATATATTTTGGATGTTAACCCCTTATCAGCTATATGGTTTGCAAATATTTTCTCCTGTTTCACAGGACATCTTTTCAGTTTGTTGATTGTTTTGCTGTGTAGCTTTTTAGTTTGATATAGTTCCACTTGATTTTTGCTTTTGTTGCTTGTGCTTTTGATACCATATCCAAAGGATCATTGCTAAGACCAATATAAAGGAGCTTCTACCTTATGTTTGCTTCTAGAAGTTTGTCTTTAATCCGTTTAAAGTGTATTTTGTTAAGCCTTTTTTTTTTTTCCCCTGATAGAAGTATACTACTTCTGTTTTCTTTTGGTTACCATTTGCTTGGAATATCTTTTTCTGTGCTTTCGTTTGTGCCTCTGTATGTCCTTGAACTGGTATGTGTCTCTTGTAGACAGCCTATAGTTGTGTGATATTGTGATCTATATCTATATCTATATCTATATGGCAAAATATCCATTTTTCAGCTTGCCTAGCTGCTCTCTGTCTTTTCATATAACAAAACCTCTTCACTTTTATGTGGTAAAATTCATTGGTTACTATTTCAATTTATATAGTCTCCGTTTCTTAAGAAAGCCGATTATAACAAGACAAACGCAATTTCTACTGTAGTAAAAATTTGTTTAGTTTCACAAATAACATCCAAATATTTAACTTATTGGTAATTAATATCTGTGAATAGTATGAGAGGTTATTCTATTCTATTTTCCTTTCCCTTCCATAAAAATAACCTATTGTCCCACCACTGTTTTTAGGATAGCTCTTTCTTTCCCAGAGATCTCCAAAGCTACCTGCCATATATCTAGGGTGTCATAGGTTTGTTTCTAGGATCTATAGTCTCTTTCGTTGGTCAGTTGTCTATCCTTACCATAATACCAAACTCTCTTCCTAGCAATAATTTTATAATGAGTATTGATATTTGGTAGGTATATCAGATATCCCCCTTATGATAAGCCCTCATCTTATGTTTCTTATTCATTTCATCTTTCACAAAATATTAACATTAGTATCTTCATAAAAACACTTTGAGATACTGATTCAGTTGTAATTTTACAGATAAGTTTTGGGATGATTAATATCTTTACAATGTTGAGTTTATCTAGAAATGAACATAATTTATTAGAAAATTTAGAAATTCTTACAGCCTTTAATAATGTGCTATGTTTTAACTATGAAGGTCCTGTACATATTTTATCTTTATTTTTATATACCTTAATTTTTCATATGATTGTGGAATTACATTTTTGAATTTGTGCTTTTGAACTCTTTATTGGTGCTGTGTTGAGTTGCATTTATTTTTTGTGCTTTCCAGTTATAGTAAACATTATCATTAGATTCTGCCATTAATTAAAAGTTTTCTGTAGTATTAATGTGATCACTTGTAAATAATGGAGGTTGTGTTTATTCTTTTTCATTTTTATAGCATCTTATATATTATTGGCATTTTTTTCAGTGGCTAGAAATTCCACTACAATATTACTTGCAAGTGGTAATAGTGGTCTTTCCCTTGCCATGATTTTTAAGAAAACATACCTGCTGTTTTAACATTAAGAATAATAATTGTTAGATTTTTAGTAGATAGAGTTGTGACCACTTGTGTTCAAAACTGTGCCTCAGGAAGAGCAAACAACTGGCACTAAACAAATATCTGTTGATTTGATGAATTAATGGACCAAAAGATATAAGGAATTAGACTAGGGTATCATTTCTTATTTATTATTAAGATTCATACTTATACGTGGGCAGGGATAAGGTTAAAATAACATTAAATATATTTGAATTTACTCCCATAAAATAATTCTTATGAGAAAGAGACTTCAACATTTCTTCATTACTTATTGTATTTGTGCATATTTGATAGTGTATATATCTGAGCACTAGTTATCATATCTGATCTAGGGGAAAATTGGCAATGCCTCTGAAAATTATTCAAAACATAGCTTAAGGTGACTACCACAATTACAGGCTTCATTTTCCCAGAAAGCTTTTCTGTGGACTGTAAAAGCTTAACTAAATGTTAGCAACTTGACAGGCTGCACCTGCAAAAGGAATATTTTATTTCTAAATTACTATTCTGTAGACCCCATAATATTTAATCTTTTAAAGTGCCATAGTGATTCAGAGTAGATAAAATTGAAATGCATGTTTTCCAGAAGACAGGGACCGAAACCTATTAAGCCAGAAAACCTAGACCATTAATTTTCCTCTACCGTCTGTAATGGGAGGTTTGTGATAGACTTGTGACTGATCCCTTTCCTCAGAGATCATTTCCTGGCTCTGTCTGTGTTCAATAAGATGTAATATCATCCCCCTGATAATAGGTATTTGTTACTTAGCAACAAGTTCTACTTGTATATACTACAATTCATGGTTAATATATCTACACATTCTCTCCAAAAATGAATAGTTATGATGTTTTAGGCTGAAATAATACTTAAATTGAACTGAATGTTTTAAAAATTCAAACCAACTCTGCTAGCAGCTCTGAAAAAAAAAGATTAAACTATAAAATAATCTAAATTAAAATAACATAAACATGCTCAGTTTGAATAAGTATCAGTATCTCCTGGCTGTTTTGGCTTTTAAAGGTTGAAACTGAATAAAAGTCAAAATAATAAAAATAAAGTATGATTTCTTTAAGAAATGAATGAGGGGGACAACTTCATTTGAATAGATTTCCCCAACTGAGAAATTTAAGTTAAACTGTAAACTCAGAATGACTAAATGCTAATGAGGCTGTTTGAAAGCTGAATGTGACCGAAGACCACTTCAATAATATGAGAATATTTGTTGGGAAAATGAAATTTTCTGGCACTGTGATTTGTGTGACATTATGTACATTTTGGCTCAAAAATAAAATAAGATGCCATAACATAAAATAGAACCATCTACAAATTAACCTGTCAAAAAATAAATATGGTTGATTCAGGGCAAGTTAAGTTCCCATTACTATAACAAATTAAGTAGAAACTGGATTATGTTTTGAGAGGGAAGCCTAGTAGGAAATTTATGTATTGCTAGAGAGTAGTACATATTAAATATGATTAATCTTGGTTTTCAAATTAAATAATAACAATAATAAAAAGCCTGCAGTCATTACATTATTTCTCCAAAAAGTAATTACTCATTAGTTTTTTTAATAGGTGACATATGATTTAAATTTTTAACAGGACAACTTTAGTTTTTAGAAGCATCAATGACTAAATGTTAAGTGCTGTATTTTGCTAGTCATATAGGAGACTATTGATGTGAGAACTATTGATGTGAAATGTCGTCTTGTCAACACATCCACTCAATATTTAAAATAGAAATTTTAAATATGAATGATAATGATTCTTGAGCTTCTGGACTGTCACAAACACTTGAAAAAATATAATTAAAGCTGAGACTCTAACCCAGGAAATTGCTATACATAAAAGTTGTTTTAAATAGTATTTCAGTATTTACATTGGAGAAATCTAATAAAATACAATATCTAATAAAAAAGTATTATAACATAATTGACATAAAGCTATAGTTTTGCTCTTCTGATGCAATGATAATGTGAGTATTTAATCTGCTTTTCTTCTGCCAACAATAGATTTTTTTGAAATGGCATAAGGTAAGAAAGGGTTCTTTTGTTTCTTATTATTTGTATTCTTCAGCACCACTCATATGAGAATTATTTTAAGCAGAAATAAATAAAAAGTCTGTACTGTATAATGTTTTAAAGTCAAATTCCATGCACTTAAGAGTATTTTTCTGGATCCCTCTTAAAACTGTCAGGGGGTAGGCGTGAGCAATAAAATTTGAAAAACGGTAATACTTGATGTATTGAAGCTTACACGAAAACATTGATTTCCATTGGAAAATTAAAAAAAAACCCTCTATTTCTTATTCTATAATCCTGCTTTTGCTACAAGTTTAACTTCTAACAGTTACTACAGGAAGTTTAAATTCTAATTTTAGTGTGACCTAATATATCTTACCACTATATCCTTTAACTTCTATGCCTAGATTCAGTTTATTATGTACAAATTAATTATAACACAATTTTATTCTTTATGGGAGCCAAGTAGTTACCTACTTTTGTTATTTTAGTGTCAAAGAAGAAACGATATATTAAGGAATTCAGTTTTCCCTAGAACTTCATATCTTGCTTCTTCATTTTATTTATTTTGTATACATATGTAAAACTTCAAGTTATAGCTCTTTATTATTACAGTATCTTATTTTTTTATTTTTTAAAATATTTTATTTATTTATTTATTTATTTGAAAGAGAGAAAAAAAAAATGAGCAGGAGGAAGGACAGAGGGAGAGGCAGACTCCCTGCTGATCAGGGAGCCCCACGTGGGGCTCCATCCCAGGACCTGAGATCATGACCTGAGCTGAAGGCAGCCACTTAACTGATTGAGGCCCCCAGGCACCGCTATTATTATGGTATTTTAAACAAATATTCTAGGTAAGATTTAACTTATTATATTTACTTATTTCCATAATTATAACTCAAATGTTATGTGTTACAATTAGTTCCATCTATACAGAATCTTCCTTTCTGAGAAACAAAGTTATTTTACTGAGAAACAAGTTGTGTGTGACCATATCCTGTCATTAGCATACCAACAATATATGAAATATCTAAATATCTCATTTTCTTGAGATTCCAAAACACAGCTGACACTATGCTATTGTCCTGGGTATTTTACCAGGCTGCTAAATTATAATCCTATGGTTTCCAATGATAGTTTTGGGAAAGAACTCTAACTACCCTTTATAATATCAATAATTACCTTATTCTCTGAATACTGATACAAATGAAATTTTTGTCCACTCTTTCATAAGTGAGCCATATACTGTTTTTCTTTTATGTCAATGAACTCTGATAGAAAATTTGTATACACTCCTATCTTATCTATTCATTTATTTATTTTCACTCCTATCTTTTTATTTTTATTTATTTTTAAAAATTATCTTTATTACAAAAGTGGACAACAAATTTGTGAAGAATGTGAAGCAAAAGTAAGAAAAACAGGGTTTCAACACAGCAACAACTCAATAATATGTAGGCAGTTATTGCTACATAATATATACTCTACATGTAGCTATCGCTACATAATATATACTCTAAAAGTGGGAGGTTTAAAATAAGAAACACTTAAATTCACTCATGTATCTACCAGCTAGCTTGGAGTGAAATGATTAGGAGGGACCTGGCTAGATTCCAAACCTCAGGTCTGTGGACTGAATGGGTGGTGCTCCTCCATGTCTTTCATTTTGCTTGCAGCAGTGGAAAAGTCAGGCCGTAATCTTCTCATTGCACTGGCAGAGGTGCAAGAGATCAAGTGGCCAAAAGGTAAGCACATTTCAAGTATTTACTTGAATCACTTCTAACATCCCATAGGTCGAAGTTACTCATATGGCCAATTCCGAAATCAATGGAACAGTGAAATATACTATGATCATAGTGGGAAGGAACAAAGAAGGGAAGAGTTCCTGAATGATAATCCAAGGTATTTCTTCATACAGGGTTTTCTCAGTTTTACAGATAATACGAATATTATCATGTAAACTATTTTCTTGGACTTGGTAATTTATATAATGCATTTTCTAGGTTTCTGCCCTTTCCCCTCAAGTTCCCTCTGCCAGAAAGATCTCAGCTAACTAAATTCTACTTATATTTCAAAATTTCCTAATTTTGAAATAAATGGCTCTATTTTTTTTCAAGTTTTTACTGAAATTCTAATTAGTTAACATATACTGTGATATTAATTTTAGGAGTAGAGTTTAGTGATCCAACACTTAGATATGACAGACATGCAGTGCTTAACACAAGTACCCCCCTTTATACCCATCACCCACGTAGCCCATCGACCTCCCACCACTCCTCCATCAATCCTGTTTGTTCTCTATAGTTAAAAGTCCCTTATGATTTGCTTCCCTTTTTCCCCCCTTCTCCTATGTTCATCTGTTCTGTTTCTTAAATTCCTCATTTGAGTGAAATAATAAGGTATTTGCTTTCTTTGACTAACTTGTTTCCCTTAGCATAATATACTTACTCTACCTCCATCCATGACTTTGGGCTCTTTCCATAATTTGGCCATTGTTGATAACGTGGCTATAAACATCAGGGTGCATGCATCCTTTTGAATTAGTGTTTTTGTACCCTTTTGGTAAATACCTAGTAGTACAGCTGCTGGGTCATTGGGTAGTTCTATCTTTAACCTTTTGAGGAAGCTCCATCCTGTTTTCCAGAGTGGCTGCACCAGTTTGCTTTCCCACCAAAAGTGTAAGAGGGTTCCCTTTCTCCACATCCTCACCAACACCTGGTGTTTCCTGTGCTGTTAATTTTAGCCATTCTGACAGGTGTGTGGTGATATCTCATTGTAGTTTTGATTTGTATTTCCCTGATGATGAGTGATGTCAAGCATCTTTTTTATGTGTCTGTTGGCCATCTGTTTGTCTTCTTTGGAAAAATATCTATTCATGTATTCTGCCCATTTCTTAACTGTATTATTTGTTTTTGGGTGTTGAGTTTGAGAAGTTCTTCATAGATTTTGGATACTAACCTTTTATCAGTTATGTCATTTGCAAATATCTTCTCCCATTCTGTAGGCTGCCTTTTGATTGCTTCCTTTTCAGTGCAGAAGCTTTTTATCTTGATGAAGTCCCAGTAGTTTATTTTTGCTTTTGTTTCCCTTGCCTCTGGAGATGTGTGTAGTAAGAAGTTTCTAAGGCATATGTCAAAGAGGTTGCTGCCTGGGTTCCCCTCTAGGGTTTTTATGGTTGCCTATCTCACATTTAGGTCTTTCATCCATTTTGAATATATTTTTGTGTATTGTATAAGAAAGTGTTCCAATTTCATTGTTTTGCATGTGGCTGTCCAGTTTTCCCAACACCATTTGTTGAAGGGACTATCTTTTTTCCATTGGATATTCTTTTCTACTATGTCAAAGATTAGTTGACCATATAGTTGTGTGACCATTTCTGGGTTTTCTATTCCGTTCCATTGATGTATGTGCCTATTGTTGTGCCAGCACCATGCTGTCTTGATGACTGCAGCTTTGTAATGTAACTTAAGTCCAGAATTGTGATGCCTCCAGCTATGCTTTTATTTTTCAAGGTTGCTTTGGCTATTCGGGATCTTCTGTGGTTCTACACAAATTTTAGGATTGTTTGTTCCAGCTCTGTGAAAAATGCTGGTGGTATTTTGATAGGGATTGCTTTAAATGTGTAGATCACTTTGGGTAGTACGGACATTTAACAATATTTGTTCTTCTAATCCATGAGCATGGAATGTTTTTCCATTTCTTTGTGCCACCATTAATTTCTTTCATCAGCGTTTTACAGTTTTCAGAGTACAGATCTTTTACCTCTTTGGTTAATAAAATAAAAATGTAAAATGTCTTTTACTATTATTTTTTTAAATTTTATCAGTGGCACCAAGTATTGTCCTTTGAATAAAAATGATGTTTCTCTGAAGCATGTTCTCCTCAGTTTATGCAAAGTAGCTCTTACCAGGTATACAGTTCTGCACATCATCTCTTCCCTCTTGTCTGAGGATGTTAATTAATCCATCCAGTCTTTCATAGATCCCCATGATATTGAACAGCCACCATGTCCAACCTAGGTGTTGGAGATATGATGCATAAATAAGGTGGTGATTGACTTTTTCTCATGGAATAGATACATTCTGCGTTCCTGAAATTGAGTGAAGCTAACTGCCTCTGTTAGGAATTGGGGGGTGGGAAATTCAAGACTGAATCTCAGATTAGTATGTTATTCTTACTCAGCCTGAGATTCCAAATCAAATAACAGGGCTTCACTTTTATTTTATTTTACTATTTCTCTTTTTAATCTTATAGGTTTTCTGATAACATGCAAGAACTTGAGGATTTGATCCCTATTTGTCCTTATTTAACATGAAAGAATTATCAAAGTAATTACCTAATGGACATATTTCCTAAAACCATATGTTGATATCAGTAAAATTAATGTCATGGACTGGATGAACTATTTGAAATTTCTCAAAATTTACAACTGAGACTCCACAGCAGCTCACATATTTCACTACTTGGTATTTGAACCTCACATCTCAGCCTTCCACTCCCCCCCTCCAGATGTGGGGAGGGGCACATGGAGAGAAAGAGAAAGAGAAAGAGAGAATTTTAAGCAGGCTCCATGCCCAGCACGTGATCCCAACATGGGACACGATCCCACAATCCTGAGATCATGACTTGAGCCAAAATCAAGAGTTGGAAACTTAATGGACTGAGCTACCCAGGTGCCCCTAAATACTTTTATTTTATTTTATTTTATTTTATTTTATTTTATTTTATTTTATTTTTTGAGAGAGAGAGAGGAAGGGAGAGGTGGGTTGGAGGGGGCAGTCAGCCTTTTTCAAACTGTTCTGCTTTCATCTCTTGAAACATCAAATTTAAGACAGATGCTGGGAAGCCTCAAATGCTTCATTAATGTAGCATCTTCCACTATCTGTTCCCCTCCATACAAACAAACAGTGCTTCTAATTACTGAGTAAAAAACATTTGAATCAAGATGTTTTGTTTTCTACCAGTTTTTCTATATATAATTACTTGACCTATTTTTTTAACTTGGAATTTATTTGATATGCAATGTTATTTCTATGATTCATCCAGTTATATGTGATTTTTTCCTAACAAGAAATATATTTCTTTTTATGAAGTTGCTAATGACATTATTCCAATGCTAAAATTAACAATATTGAGCTTGTGTAATGTAGTAATTTTTTTTAAAGGAATGAAATACTGGCAGCTGTGCTAATCCAGGAGCCCATCACTACACAGCATGACATAATTTCCAGTTCAGCAATCTGAAGCTTGTTAAGATCATCAGAAATTGAAACTGAAATAATTTATTTTATTTGACATTGATAGATTGAAATTAAAATATAAATGAATTATTAGATATGCTATAGATAATTAGTTTTCAAAACTCCACTTAACTTAGGTGTCAGACTTGGAGTACAAATTTCATATCAAAGATTATTTTTTGATTTTCCATGACAAACAGATGGTCCCTACTCAGAGAGAGAGGGAAATAAAAAAATAAACTTCTTTGTTAATTTTTAAAACAGCATAGAACCAATTTAAAAATATCTTTAGCCTAAATTTAAATAAATAATGGGCCAATTTCAATTAAACATGTCTGACTTCCAAACCATGATGGCCCAACAGTGCCACAGGGGCCTTCATAAACAAATTGTCATCTGGAATACAGGATCTCAAACACATTTTAAGTTAAACAATCACTTAAATTAAGACTTTTGGCAGTGATTCAAGATACTATAATTATCTAGCAATCTTCAAAAATATTCACAGATGGAATCAACAAATTTTAAATGCTCAGTTACTATTGTAATCATTTACAATTATATGAGATATATTTTTAAGTAAGTGAAAGTGTAGTGTAATACTTCTGCATCAAGATTTCTACAGATCAGCTTTATTGTTTATACCAACAGGATGAACACAAATGAGATGATAGCACTCAAGTCATATTCTTCTGTTAGACTACATTAAATCTCCATAAGCATCAAACCAGGATGTATGCAGGTACTTGCTTTGGAATGCTGTTATATATTACATATTTATAGAATGGTCCTCAATTTAATATTTGTAACTTTAAAAAAATAGATGAAAATCATCATAAAATTCTGATCTATTTATTCTTGGTTTGAGGTTTTGGACGTGATTTGTTTTTTGTTTTTTAATATTCACAGTTATTCTAATGAATTGATAGGATTGAGAATTACTTTTATAATTAGTTATATTTTCTCTTTTCCATTCAGTTTGTCAACTTAGATCTAAGAAAGTACCCTGCCCCCCAAAATAACTTTGTTAGAAATGAGATAAAGGTCTTTAAGCAAGAGTAATAATAAATCATGTTGGGAAAATTTAAAAATAATAATTGAAATGTACTGTGTCTAAATTAAAGTAATACAAAAAGGTTGTATTTAAACATGGTGGAAGTAATATTATTTTTACTCCTTCTTGAAACGAATAGCAGTAAAGAGAATAAAACAGAAGAGATATCAGCATAAATTGTGATGTTGAAAATTAGTTAAGAAATTCTGAATGGGGACACCTGGGTGGCTCAGGTCATGATCCTGGAGTTCCAGGATCGAGTCCCACATAGGGCTCTCCTTGCTCAGTGGGGAGCCTGCTTCTCCCTCGGTCTCCCCTCTCATGCTCTCTTACTCTCTCTCTCTCAAATAAATAAATAAAATATTAAAAAAAAAGAAATTGTGTTAAAAAAAAAAAGAAATCCTGAATGATTTAGGTTTTAGGTTTCTCCATTTGGTTAAACATTCTCAAGAGATGAACCAACAAAAAGCAAACTAATTTACAACAGAGTTTCTTAGACACATTCAGGAATTAGAGACATCAGTTATCTCTGAAGGCCAAGGTTTTGGTGGAGCTAAAAACTGAAGGCTTTGAGTAAAACATAAAAAAATGCATAGTGAAACTCCCTGATTCCATCCCTCTACCTGCACAGCCAGCAAATGACTCTCTCATACTAGAACAGAAGACAGAGGTTTTATGGAAAGACTGATAGAGATTATTTCTAAAATCAGCTGTGGGCTGATGTGACTCACTGAGAGATGACGTGAACATTTGGACATTATAGAATGAGACTGCAAGGTACTAGATTATGCCCACTTTTCCCTATCATCCCATACCTTGCCCTATCAAGATATTGGATACTTTTCTCTGGGATAAGTTTCTTAACCAGAAAGAAATTTCTACTGATATTTGGAATCCTCCAAAAGAAACAGCCTGATTCTTGCCTAAACATCATTCCAAAGGTCTAGCAGTTCACCAACCCCATCAATTTATGAGGATGTCTTCTCAGTTTTAAATTGATTCTTTAATAAACATGGGGAGATAATAATCTAATCTATTTTTAATTAATTAATTAATTAATTTTAGAGAGAGCACGAGCAGGGGAGGGGCAGAGGGAGAGGGAGAGAGAGAATCTGAAACAGATTCCCCACCTGAGCATGGAGCTGGATGGAAGGCTGGATCTCACGACCCTGAGATCACGACCTGAGCTAAAACCAAGAGTACACTGTTCAACTGACTGAGCCACCCAGGTGCTCCAATCATCTAGTCTTTGAAAGGTGGTTCCAACATGAAAAAGAAAGAACACAATATATAAAGAAGAAAAATAAAATAAAGAAAGAAATATAAAGAAGAAAAATAAACTGGAAGTGAAGCAGAAAAAAATGCAAGAAGCAGAAAAAATAAGAAGAGAACTAAAATCACTACAGTTAATATACAGAGATAATGAAAATACTTTACATTCATGAATCAAAGATAAAATGCCCCTTACAAAGTGAAATTCAAAGGTAAAGAGAAAACTTTTGGAAATTAAGAATATTACATTAATGAAACTTGAAAGAAATGTTATACAGTAAAGTTAAGGACATATTACAGAATATGTAAATAGAGAAGCAGTGTTATAAAACAATAAAGGATAGAAAGCAAAATTAGATGAGTGTCCAGGACACTTAATATAGGATTTATATGTATACCAGAAATAGAGAACAAAGAAAACATGAGATGCCTAAGAAAATTTCTAAGATATTAAAGCTAGGATTTTTTTTAAAGATTTTATTTATTATTTGACAGAAAGAGAGAGCACGAGCAGGGGGAGCAACAGGCAGAGGGAGAGAGAGCAGCAGAACTTCACTGAGCAGGGAGCCGGATGTGCGGCTCCATCACAGGACCCTGGGGATCATGACCCGAGCCGAAGGCAGACGCTTAACCAACGAGCCACCCAGGAGCCCAAAAGATAGGATTTTTCTAGAAGGGTCCAATAAAAGCTCAACATAGTTAATGAACAGAGAATCACACCAAAGCACATCAATGTGATATTACAGAAAATTTTAAAATAAGTGATAACCTTAAAAAGTTCCAGTGGGGGGAAAATATGATCACATACAATGCATTGAGGATCAGAATAGCATTATATGAATAGGAAAAAAAAGTGCAAAGACAATGTTGTTCAAATATTGAGAGTAAATAATTTGCATCTTGGAATTCTGTACCCAGTCACACCATCATACTAGCTCTTTATACGCTCCTGCTTATTCCTTATACATTGTTCTTTGCCTGAGACATAAAACTCAAGAAACTTTGATGAAATTTACTAATTTGCATATTACTTTTTTCCTTTAAATCTACAAAAAAAAGTTGCACAATATGCTACTATTTATTTTCCTGTGTATCTCCTATACAGAATGAATCTGTCTCACCTCCTTCTGGGAAGCTTCTCTGAAATAATGCTAGTTGTTTCTTTTGGTTCGCACACAATATATTGTTAGTATTTCTACTATTATATTTTTACATTACTTTATAATTATCTTTTAAAATGTCAATCTTGGGGTGCATGGGTGGCTGAGTTGGTTAAGGGTCTGCCTTCAGATCAGTTCATGATCCCAAGGTCCTGGGATCGAGTTCTGCATCTCCCTGCTCAGTGGGGAGCCTGCTTCTCCCTCTCCCTTTGCCCCCACCCCCACTCATGCTCTCTATCTCAATTATATAAAATCTTAAAAAAAGAAAATAAAATATCAATCCCTTCTGTCTGACATAGCCTTGTAAGGAATTAGCATTTGTTCAACCATCACCAGAATCTAACACAATGCCTACTAAATAGATTATACTCAAACAAGTATTGAAGGGAAATGTGTGAAGGCTTAAAGTCTGAAACAAACACATCAACAAGGAAAAACATAACTTTTTGTAAATGGAGAAAGTTTCTCCGTAGATTTACATGTTTATTTTTTAGAATCCAAACAAAAATCTGGCTTGTTGATTCTGTTTGTATCATTTTAAAAATAATTACATGAAAGACATTACTTTCAGGAAGTAGAGTTCTATATACCTATTGAAATCAATCAGTTGAGCAAATTTGGGGATAGGGCATGAATATGCAGTATTGTCCATTCCCCTCAAAATAAAATGAATAAATTATCACAGAAAGGATTATTAAAGGCTGAGGTAATATTAGTTTTCAGCTTTATATACTCCAGAGCAGGCAGGGGATTGGAAAAAAGAAACAACAGCATATAAGAGTTTTAACACAACAAATATTTAACTGTATTTGTGAAATTCATAGAAGTCCTAAGTGCTGCTTTGAGGAAAAAAACATTTTGCTAAGCTATTATCAGCATCGTTAACAGCATCTGCCAATGCACTTTCTGATAACCATGAGGACAATTCAGCCATTTATGTAAGAGAAGAGGTGGAGGGCTTCCAGGAAACAGGCACACAGAAACACATTAACAAACGCACTCATACTGTCCATTCATTTCATGATCTCAATGAAAGCACTTGAAATTTCCAAAAAGATTTACCAGTATACTAGTACCAAAGTATATTATACTAAATTTTGGCAACTGAATTAATAGTCTATGGTTTGAATATTTTCTAAGCTTTAATATTTCAAACTGAAAAATAGAAAAGTAACTTGTAATGAGATGAAAGAATAATTCATTTTTCTACATTATTAACTCTATTGGAAGAATTAAGTTGATGGTGCTTCTTTATGAAAGACTGACAATACCAAAACAATGGAACAATAGTTATCAAAATGTTAAATTTATTATAAAGTAATAGTAAATATTTATGAAGTAAATTATAATGTTCCTATGGTTTACTCAACAATGATTTGTTTAGTTTCTAATTTGTGAAGTGAAAATATGCACGGTATTTGATTTCGAATCTTAATTTTCATAAGTTACCAAGAATTGAACTCTATATCTGAAATATTGTGTAGAAATGGAAATGTGGTGGTTGCAGCCAGTCCCAAATAAATTCAACAGTCTTGTGCAACAATGTTTTGCTATACAATATTCTGATGGTGATATTTGGATTATAAGGCCCAGAAGTAAGAGCTAATAATGAAGGACTGCTCTCCAACTGCCAAGTCAGGAAGGAAGAGATTTATCCAAATTATCAGGTCAATAAAGACTTGCTTGAGTATGCATAAATTTTAGTCTATAGGACAAGAGAGAAAGAAATATTAGCAATCCCATATTGATCTAACTATAACTAAATCTGCAGCCTCTACTCATCTTGCTAGTGGGCTATTCCATTTTTATTATACTTAGAGCTGTTCTTTATCTTACGTGAGACAATGTAAAACGAAAAACAAAAAACAAAAAACCACACCCAAACTAAGTAGCAGATAGCTGGGAAAAACTGTGAAGAACGAGGTCCTTGATTCTCACCACTGTTTTGCCATCAGTTGCTGAGTGCTTTTATTGAGGTCTGGTTCTCATTGGTTAGGCAATATGTCCTGGGTAGGCTGAGGAATGCTTTTCATAGTAGAGCCATATACTCCAATGATTGCAAACTTATGCCCGGAGTTCCCTGTCAAGGCTGCTACACATAGCATCAAACTTCCAAGTTATTCCACATTGATCCTTGATTTGAGGTGATGTGTACCAGTGGGGTCTATGCTTCAAACATACATTTTTTTAAAAAATCACTCTTTTCTTAGTTTCAGGTATACCCAATCCTCCTAATTTGGACTCTTGCTTCTCACTCTGAGTGCATTTAGAGCTCACCTCCTATGCCCCAGGAAAGCTCTTTTAATATTCTTCAAATGTCCTGCATCAAAATAAATGTATTTATTTTTTATAAAATGGGGGGGTAGTTCTGGGAAATAGTTCAGATCTTTAGGATAAGTATAGTAATTTTTAATTGAAGCCAGGCCTCAGCAAAACCACCTATCATACTCACTATGTTTGTTTACTAGTAGATTATTATATATCAAGGTGTTTCTTCTCTGGATCATGTATCTCCTCTCTCCTTCTTTCTATAGTTTTGAATTTCTAAATTGTGCTCAAGTATCTGAAGTGGTAAATGTGTTTTTTTTTCTTTCCCCTAGCCTACTCTAACTCCTTCTATTATAAATTAGTATGTCATATCTATATATATATTAATTCTTTTTCTTTGCAACTCTTACTGTGAAATTCCATGTGTGCCCCCTCAGTTTTTCTATTTTTTTCTTAGTTATGCATGGAAGATAATAGCTATGGGGTTCTAAAGGAAAACAAGGAATATATCCCTTCTTGTCAATAAGATATTCATTTGAGATTTTATGGATGGTATTCTCTTTATCACATCATCAAGTATTAGGGGTAGATTTTTTTTCTACTACAAAATAGGCTTTACAAGTTTTAGTATGCCCTGACATGCGTCCTTTAATCTCCATGGTGCATACTGTTATTTTAAGAGAAAGAGTCATTCTTCTGCTACACCACTTCCCATATATCACAATGCTTGCCCCCATGGTATCCTCTCTCTTACTCCTCATGAGAGATACTGGCATCTTTACGAGACTCTTCCAATGGCCAGAAAGGAATTGAAGCTTAGAATAACAATTTAATACAAATGCTGTAATTTGGGGATCCTCTACAGTATATAACACAAGCAGAAGAAAAATATTTTAGCACTACATCGATAGGCATAATGAACAAATTATTTGAAATAAAAATAATAGAGAATCTCACTAGGAGCTCTCATACACTACTAAAGGAGACACACGATAAAGACAATAACTTTAACACTGTAAATCTTGGAGTACAATGTAAAAATATAAGTGAATAATACTTTGAGATGAAGCCAGAATAACATTCCATTCCAAAGGAAGCGATTTTTAACATATAGGAAATGGCATTATGCTGCACAAGAATCCTTTCTCATCTTCAAAATAAAGGCCAAATGAGGTTTCTCACTAAGGCAATTGAAAATTCTCTTTCCGTGACTAGACATGAAGAATTTAGCAAAGGAACATGGATCCATGGAAAACAGGGTCCTCTGATGTATTAAGGTTGGAAAGACAGAAAACTTTAGTCATTTATAGGATTAGAAAAGTCCAGAGAGTATCTCTAAAAAATTAGGGCCATTCCAGCTTATTTTTATCAAGTGGATGTACAAAAACCTTCATACCAAATGGGAGACTGAACTTTTCCTTTAGCTGTATATTTAAGGATTATTAGCAGCAGCTTCTTAATATCATAACCCAAGTTAAAAAAGTCATTTAGGCAGGCAGCAGGAAAAAATGAGTTAACAGAAAGCACACACACACACACACACACACACACACACACATAAATATTCAGACATATACATAGGCATACATGGTATGATGGGATGGAAAAATATGGAAGTACTTAAATTTCCTTAGCTAGGGAAAGACTTCATAGTGAGTAGATGTGTGAGCTTTTTGTATGGACTAGAGTTCTAGAACCCGTACAGAATTATAGGCTTACTGAATAGCATGACATCTTTGGTTGTGAGTGATCAAATACTGTGTGTGGAACTATTGGTCCACAAACTCAAGCCTCTGGGGTGAAACCTGAAACTGGTCCCTGTATGCAGAGGGTAGGGGTAGACCAGAGAGGCAGGCCACTGCAGATCGGTTGTGGCAAGTTTAATAAGCAAGGGAACTTATTTACCAGGCTTGTCTTGGGCAGTGGCAAAATGAGATCTCCATACCTGCCTGCCAGAATGGTAAACATTTATATGAAGGCCTTAATGGGGTTCAGTCACACATACAGTGCAGATAGTTTCAGCAACACATTGCTCTCTCAAGACTGTCTTTTTAAAATGGCTACGGCTACAGGAATAGTGGGTGGAATGTACATTCCAGAGATGGGGAAAAGGTGAGGAGCTTCCAATTACCCAGATCCTGCTTTCAGGTCAACTAGTGATCGTCTCCTCTCAAAAACCTCCTCAAACACTCCACTTCTTTTTCCTGGCTCCTACATTCTTATATACTTCAAGGTGCCTTGGGCAATCAGCAAGGTTAATCTGCTGCTTCAATACTCCATTTTTCCTTTCTACGAACCCTGCTGCTTCCAAGTTATAGGGAAGATGGAACCTCCATTGTCATAATCTTTTGTCCAGTCTTGCATGTCATGATCTTTGAAATGTGACCCCTGATCACTGTCTAATCAATAAGGATATCTATATATGGTACTCAGCTTCCTTAACTTTCAGCTTCTCTAATTCCCTAATGGTGGCAACCTGGTTTTCAAGGTGACTAGGAAAGCCTGGGTTAGGTCAGCTGCAGTCCATACACTCCAAGGCATATTTAGAACTCTCACTCGGAGGGAGTGGGCCAATAAAACAAATTACCAATCCCTTGCCGGTTCAGAACTCTGGTGGATGGCCCCAGACACCTTTGGCAGTTGCCTTGGGTATTGTTTAGAACACACAGAACATGCTGTTATTGCATCAACCCAAGTCACTGTACTTGAAGGGCAGCCTAGCATCCTTGGCAATATGCCATCCCACCTGGTCACTACAGCGGCTGGTCTTTTTATGCACTCAAACTGCTATAACTACAGAAAGGTCAGTTGCTAGGGCTTGTACTCAAGACAGGGCATCAGCTTTCTTTCTTTCCTTTTTTTTTTTTTTTTTTTTTGAGTTTGAGTTTGAGTTTGAAAGGGGGGGCAGAGGGAGGGAGAGAAATCTAAGCAGACTCCACACAGGGCTCGATCTCACAACCTTGAGATCATGAGCTGAGCCAAAATCAAGAGTTGAATGCTAAACCAACTGAGCCACCCAGGTGCCCCATGGGCACTGGCTTTCTGATTGCCAGGGGGTGTCAATGCCTTATGAGCCAGGATGTAAAAACAGTGAGAACTGCTTCAGACTCTCACAAGTGAACCCAAAATGTCTTTCTGTATATCCTGATCCCATAATGGCACTATTTATGATCATCCATCCCTTGGCTTTCTATTCTCCAAGCCACAGCCTCTAGATCAGCCAAATATCAGTGCAAAGGTTTAATGGCCAGGGTTCATGAATGAATTTCAGCCCACTGGAAGCTGTGGTTTGTTCTGGTTCCCACCCAAATGGTGGCAGTATTGGGCTGAATAGTGACTGCAGTCCAAGTGGGCAGGTTTCAACAACACATTGCTCTCTCAGTCATGTCCTTGAAAATGGCTCCCGCTGTGGGAATGGTGGGCAGAAAATACATTCCAAGGGCAGGGGAAGGTGAGGAGCCTCCAATTGCCCAGGTCCAGCTCGCCGGTCAACCAGCAGTCATATTTTTGTGATGGCCTCCTTCAACAGGAAGAAATAGGGAAAATAATTTTCAAAGTTCACTAAAAAAAAGTCTGTATGTGATGTACAGTACTTTGGACATAATTATCAAGGATAAGGGTATATTAAATAGTTGTAAGTAGCAAAGAATGCTGAACACACACAGTGGCCACCCATTCTACTTGCCTGCCTGATACTCCCTCAGATGCGCAACTTCCTCAGCTCTACCCCATGTGATTCTTTAATCACGTTGTCATGAAGCACTGAAGCTTTAATCACACTGTCATGCCAAATACATGCTCATAAGGGTGGAAAGAATGACTAAACATGGCACCCGGTTTCCCTGTAGTCTAGACAAGACAATCAATTTTGTTCTATGAGATTTGTTTGATAGAGAGGCATGGTACTGTTACTCTTTGGGGATCGAAAGTTTTAAGGCTAATACATTGTGGAAACATTGTAGCTATCTTTATTTTTAATTTTTTTTTAAGATTTCATTTGAGAGATAGAGCACGAGCAGAGGTGAGAGGCAGAGGGAGAAGCAGCCTCTCCGCTGAGCAGGGAGCCCAATGTAGGGCTCTATCCCAGGGCCTGAGATCATGACCTGAGCCGAAGGCAGCCGCTCAACCGCCTGAGTCACCCAGGTGCCCCATAGCTATCTTTAATTAGTCAGAGTAACAAGCCAGCTAAAGTAGGAAAAAATGATATTAGTATTAAAAGAGAAACAGTGACGCGAAGACAAAAGGTGGCTAGAGAAATACAAAACTCTAGCAACAATGAATGTATTTGGCTAGGTAAGAAGTGGATGATCTCCAGCACCATATATATGATGTATGTATTTCCATTTTGTATAAGCTATTGTTTATGCAATAGTTTAACATATTTCCATTTTGTATAAACTATTTTAAGTTTGATAGTTCTCACTTGCAATTGCTATTGAATCCAAATCTCTCTGTGATAAAGTTTGTATGTTTCAATGTGGGGAAAGGATCAGAGAAAAGTCATCCCTATGGTGAACAAGTTTCAAATGCTAATTGATATTAGAAAAACAATATTTTGGGTTTTTTATACTCTTAGTATCATATTGGGGATCAAACAATATTCTTTAAAATATTTAAATTTTAGTAACATGAAAAAAAAATCTGGAAAGAGAACGTTCACTTACATGTATAAAGAAGCCATTTTAGAACAATTTAAAAAGCTGTAAACTTAAGAAAAACCTTATAGTGATGTTGAAGTATCAAGTATTAGAAACTAAGATTCTGTAGAATGAAGAGTTGCAGTAATGTGAAGAGACTGTAGTTGTGTTTTCCTTGAATACATAAGATAATTGCAGATGTGATGCAGAGCAAGAGGGTAGGTGTCTGGGCTTTAGTCTGGCAGGCAAAGGGGACTTCTGGGAGACAGAGAAACAGGCAGATTGCTTCTAAAAAGCAGAGCTTTGTTGCTGGCAGTCTCAGCATGCGACACAGACAAGGATTATAGGTTGGTATTTGCCATGAGGATGGCAAATGTCAACAAACCAGGATCTCAGTTTTTAATCCCTGGAGACCTACAATTTAGGTAAGCAGAAATTTAGTAAAACTGCAAACCACACTCAATTTAGCTCAGTCTCTAATTGAATTACTGTTATTATCCCCTACTCAAGCTGTCTAGCAGAGGAAAGGATGAACCTCTCTAGAGAAAGATATCATAACAAGCCTCTATAATTTGTTAGGTATTCAGAATTCAAACAAAAATTACTAAGTATGTCAAAAGATTAGAAAATATCATTCAGAATTAAGTCTTAAAAATTAAACAAAAAATAGTAATAGATTTATGGGTGATCCTGATATTAGATTTGGTAGTCAAAGACCTTGAAATTGATTTGCTCAAGAAAATAGAGAAAAAATGGAGAAAAGGGGAAATGGGACTGGAGAAATTAATCGCCAGTGAACTTTACAAAGATAGAACACTCAAACCAACAGAGAAAAAAAAAATATAACTCTGAATGGGCCCATAGCTGTTAACACAGACTCAAAGATACAAAGCACTATTAGACACAGCTAATGAAATAGACAAATCAACAATTATAGTGGAAAATTACATATACTCCTTCCAGTAATTGAAAAAAACAGATGATCTGGAAGTAGACCAGTGCATATGGTCCCCTAATTTATTATGACAAAGGTATTACTATAGTGCAGTAGAGAAAAAAAAAATCTTCTATAAATGATTCTGGGTAATCTATATATCAATATAAAAAAATAATCTCTTTTTTTTTCCCCATCACAAACATATAAACATTGATTCCAGGAGGATTAACTGTTGGGCATAATGAACTTGAGAGAAGAAAAAGAGGTACAGAAATAACATTAGTCAACGACTTTATACTAATCTAGAGACACTACTAAATAATGAGAATCAACGCAGAGATAGGGAAAAGATATGCAACACGTACCTTCAGAAGAGTGTTCCTATCTAGAACACGCAACTTCTAGAAGTGATAAGAAAAAGGTAGCCAACTTAATAGAAAACAGAGTCAGATGTTCAATCAACTGAGCCACAGAGGTGCCTCAAAAAATAGTTTTTAAAAACGTTTAGCATACCTGAATTCTTGAAGTAGAGAAAGAAATAGAAAAAGGTAATACTTGAAGAGATATTTGGCACAACTTTTCCAAAGGTGATAACATGGTACAGATGCAAGAAGTTATATGAAAACCAGACAAGGTCAAATAAAACAGAACAAAGTACACAAAAAATTTTAGGCAAACCATGTGAAATTCTTGATAAAAGAACAAATATAAACAACAAAACAAAATAGAACAAAAAAAAAACAGAAAAAAACTAAAAGCAACTGAAGGAAAAAAAACACATTGCTTTTAAAGGGTTATCTAGAATACTAATAATACCTGAATTTAAACACACACACACAAAACAACAACAAACAAAAACAACATGAGATAGCTGGTATATCTAAATTTTAAAGTTATAATAACAAAGCATCTAGAAGATAATAAACCCGCAAATAATTAAAACCTTTAGACTGGCAAAGGATTCTTAAACAGAACACCAAACACAATAACTATAAAGGAAATAGTGATAATTAAAGTAAACTAAAATGATGAACAACCATTCATCAAAGGACATCATTTAAAAGATACTAGCACATATATATCAAACAAAAAAACTCATATCCACTCATATCCACAATACATAAAGAGCATTGTATTAGTTTCCTAGGGCCACTATAACAAATTAACACAAACTGGGTGTCTTAAAAAGACAAAAATGTATTGCCCCCACAGTACTGGAGGGCAGAACTCCAAAATCAAGATCTTTTCAGGACCCCAATCCCACTCCAAGGCTCTACTGGAGAATCATTTCTTGCCTGGTGGCTCTTGGTCCTTGGCTGTCTTGGCCTGTGGCCACAGTTCTCCAATCTCTAACTCTGTCTTCATATTGTGTTCTCCTCTTTTGTTTGCCTCAAATCTTTCTCTGCCTTTCTCTTGCAAGGACAGTTGTCAATGGATTTTAGGACCCACCTGGATTTTCTAGGATTATCTCCTCATCTCAAAGTCCTTCATTTAATCACATCTGCACAGACCCTTTTTTCCAAATAAGGTAACATTAACACATTCCATGGATTTGATGTGGCTTTTAGGGGGTTACATTTGGCTTAAAACAAACATCTATAAGTCAACAAGAAAAAAGAAACAGTAAAAGCTTACAAAATCTTTTTTTTTAAGATTTATTTATTTACTTGAGTGAGAGAGAGAAAGAGCAGGTGGGGGGAGGGGCAGAGGGTGAGGGGGAGAGAGAATCCTCAAGCAGACTCCCTGCTGAGCGTGGAGCTGGACTTGATCCAGGAACCTGAGATCATGACCTGAGCTGAAACCAAGGGTTGGCGACTTTACCCACTGAGCCACCCAGCCACCCCAAAAAGCTTACAAACTTTTAAATACACATATCCAAATGACCAATTCCCTTTTGCCTGGCTTCTCCCCCCCCCCCCCCCCCACCAAAAGCTGCACAAGTTGTTTCCCTCAGGAAGGAATTCAAAGGAATATGATTTGGGTCCCAGAAAGTGTGAGACAGGAAACGAAGAGTAAGCTATGTTATTGAGTCTAATATTGCTATGACCAATAGGGTAACAATTTTCAGGGGATCTTGTGAGAACTCACACAGATTGTATCTCAACATTGTCTGCCCAGGTAAAAGAGAAAAAAATATCTACCCACTAACTCATCTCCCTCTATGGTTAATGCTTGGCCCAAATGCTACTGACTTCCTTGCACATGTATCAGAATGGCTGATAAGGTTCTTTCAGGCATCTCTCCAGTACCCCAGGTCCATGACAGGAAACAGAAGTACAGGAAGCCATTGAAGCAATGTATTATTGAATTAATCCACAAACATCTGTTTTCCCTGACAATAACTGAAAGGAAAAGATGGACCCACATTACGTGAGGTGGGACCATACCCAGGGTGTAAGGCCAAAGTTCCAAGTAAATTATGAGTCATTTCGACATCTTTCTACTCAGGTAAATTCAAATTACATATTGATTAAATTGCAGAACCAGTGAGGTGCCTGGATGGCTCAGGCAGAAGAGCACATGACTCTTGATCTTGGGGTGATGAGTTTTAGCCCCATGTTAGGTATAGAGATTACTCAAAAAAATTAATAAAACTTAACAAAAAAGATGCAGAACAAGTGAAATTCTCAATTTTATGGTAGCAGTATAAATGGGTACAGTCATTTTCCAAAACGCTTTGACTGGGTCTATTAAAGCTGAATTATGTATACCCTGTGACACTGCAGGTCCACTTCTATGTATATATCTAACATGAATTCAAGCATATTTGTGCCAAAAGATATGCTTGCACATATTCATAATGGCATCATTAGTAGTACAAATGTGCATCCATATCAGAATGGATAATTGTAGCTTATTCATATAATTAATATCTATATGGTGATTATTAGGAACTACAAAATAAACTTGACTAAAAAAAAAAACCCTCTACATCTATGTGCAATAATATATTAAACAAAAGAAACCAGACAAAAGAGAGCATGTATCATATTACTGGGACATTACTGGGATAATACACAAGTGGAGCTTTTTAAATAGAGTAATATTTTATGTCTCATTCTATATTGTGGTTGCACAAGAGTTTCACTTTGTGAAAAAGTATCTGTACACATCTCAAAATACATATTACACTTAATAAAATTTATTCCTTAAAATTACAAAATATATTTTTTTCATACTGCAGAAAACTAAATATATGAAAAAAATAAAGAAAATAAGATAAATATTTTATCATTCAAATAACATTTATCTCCCTCTGATATTTTACCTAGCATATACAGGAGGCTTTATTTGGATACCTATTAGCCTGTTTATGACTAACAGTTTTCTCAACCCGCTCAGTGGAGTTCTATAATTAGGCAGTGGTGATTGCCAGCCCTTGGCATGTTATGTGAAGAGGAGACAAGCTCCCAGCAGTGTTCATGGAGACAACCTGTGAAGTTGAAGTGGCTTAGCTTGGATCTTATCTCCTCCACATACGGTGTCAGTCAGAAATAGTTATAATCAGTTACTGACTTATTTATTTTACTTTGAGAGAGAGAGAGACAGAGAGAGAGAGTGAGAGTGCAGGGGGTTGGGGTCGGGAGGGGCAGAGGAGAAGGAGAGAGAGAATCTCAAGCACGCTCCATGCCCTGCGAGAAGCTGGATGTGGGGCTTGATCTCACGACCCCGAGATCCTGACCTGAGCCAAAATCAAGAGTTGATGCTGAACCAACTGAGCCACCCAGGCGCCCTAGTTACTGACTTATTTTTAAGCTTTATATGGGCACCGGGCATCCTGTCCCTATTATGCCTTAATAACTGCTATTTTTAAATATTTCTTTTGTTTTAACTATAACTTGGGCCCTCTGCGACCTCCTTTATCACTAATACCCAGTTACTATTTTACATTTAACATTTTATATTTACAAACTTTATTAGTCCCAGACATTCTACCATGTAGCATAGTGCCCCAGAGCATGTGTACAAGCACTTTGGATTTTGGTTTTAAGGGTATCATTAGAGGAGAAGGCAGGAAATCTGAGTCCAAGGTCTTCAGCAAGCTATCTCCTTTCTCTATAACCATTCCCTTTACTATCCCTTTACTATCAGAGGCAGTGGGTATACACCACTGAAATCCTACTTTTTTAGTTACTGGAACTTTTATCATAGAGACAAAGTGTCAGTATTGGTAAACTGAGGGTACATATAAGCATCAAATACTCTATTTATATAGGCCATCAACTCTGAAACTTAAGGGTGTTTTAAAATCATCAGGAAGTGGGTACCTGGGTGGCTCAGTCAGCTAAGTATCTGTCTTTGGCTCAGGTCATGATTTTGGGGTCCTGGGATCAAGCCCCATGTTGGGCTCCCTGCTCAGTGGGGAGCCTGCTTCTCCCTCTGCCTCTGACCCTCCCCTCTGCTCCTGCTCTCTCTCTCTCAAATAAATAAGAAATCTTTAAAAAAAAATGAAATCATCAGGAGGGCTTGTTGAAACACAGAGTACTGACCCCACAAGCAGAGTATCTGATTTTGTAGATCTGAGATGAAGCTTGAGAATTTATTTTCCCAACAAGTTTATAGGTGATGGCAATGCTGCTGGTCAAAGGTCCACACTAGAGAGCCACTCTGGACTTAAGGGAACCTAATCTTTAACCCCCTTACCTGCCTCCCATCCTTGCTTTAGCTCTCTCTATAGATAGCAGCTGTTTATGGCTCCTCAGTCAAAGGCAAGGATGTGTCTCACGGAAAATCAATCAATATAGTTGCATGCACATATAAATATAGGCAAAGACAGATTGGTATAAATACAGGTAGATGTCAGTCTTCTGTTCAAAAATTCTCTAGTAGCTCTCTTTTACTCAGAATACAAAATTAAAATGCTCTAAATGGCCTACAAGTCCCTAAGTGATCTATAATCTGCAACCCTGTACTCCCGACTGCCATCATTTCTTACCCCTCTGTCTTTTAGTTCTGTTCTAGTTCCAATGGCCTCTTCCAGCACTCCCTTTTTTGGACTTCCAGGAAATCTCATTATCACTGTCTTCCCATGACTCTCCCCCTGGCATGGGCACCAACTGCTCAGTCTGACCTAGTTATTGTCCTTAACCTTTCAGTTTTCCCTTGCTGGAGACTTCTTCCTCCTGCTTTTTCTTCATCATCTTCAAATATACTGTTAAATACACAACTTTTTTGGTGCATATTTCACTTCTTGCCACTTCATCTAAACATAACTTACTAAAGGCAATGACTTCTGTTCATTTTATTCACTGCTATGTCCTCTGCACCAATAAAATACAGGGGTCCTAATAGTATTCAATAAATATTTGTGGAACTGTTTTTAATAGGTATAGACATATAAATAATTAAAAATGGATCACGCTGCAGCTTATTTCAATAAGGTTTTACTTCCGTTGAATTTTTCTGAAGAAAATCAATCTGAAGCAAAAATGAGAAAGCTGCTAGCATTCCAATAAATGCTTCTTTACTATAAATGTTTAGTCTAAAATCATTCCTTTCAAGTTTTTTAGTGTATAAGGTTGAAGTCATTACAAGCTCTATTGTCCACCAATAAACATAACAACCATAGCACCTTGATACATTTCTCTATCTCCACTTTCCCAGCACATTTCTCTAGGTTTTGTTCAAGTTATATTTATATTTTCAATATTAATATTTATATTCTTATATTTAACTGTGATTCTTATTTTTACACTAAAATGGATTCACCACCAACTGTTTTACCAACAAGTCTCTATTACTGGCTGAAATTCAAAATAAGTAGTTTCCTTACCCTACCCCACCCCAGGGATTGCACATGTGTGAATGCTTGAGAATATATATCATTATCCAATTTGTCTTTCATTAATTGCTTCTGGCTAATTCATATGACTGGTCTTTTAGGGCCACTTCCCAAACTGTTATTTCAAATTAGAATTTAAAAGACTTGACTCAGGGTGCCTGGGTGGCTCAGTTGGTTAAACATCTGCCTTCAGCTGGGGTCATGATCCCGGGGTCCTGGAATCCAGCTCTGCATCAGGCTTCCCACTCAGTGGGAAGCCTACTTCTCCCTCTTCCTCTGCTGCTCCCCTTGCTTTTGCTCTCTAGCTCAGTCCCTTTCAAATAAATAAAATCTTTAAAAAAATAAATAAATAAAAGACATAACCCCAAATAAATAAAGACATAACCCCTATCTTCTCTGTGGCTTTTCTAAAACCCTGTATTACATCAAGTCTAAAAAAAAAAAAAAAAAAAAAAAAAAAAGCCACTGATGATTCTTTTCAAGATTCTGGCACTTACTTTGGGCACATTCTATATGTAACCTGCTAATTGGCTTTCAGAATGCCCCTGGATTGGCTTTCTAAATGTCCTCTCATCTTTGTGACTCATGAACTGGATCTGTCATACATTATGTTCATTGAAGATATTTTGTTTGTAAACAAGCTGGTATTTCTTAGTTTTTCTAGTATTTAAGAATTTTCATTAGTATTTCTAGTCATAGTTCTTTCATTATGAGTATCTTCCTTGACTTTATTAAGAAAAATTCATTCCTCATCTCCTTGATATGATCAGAAGCTAATATTTATTTTCTTCTGTTTGATACTATCTTCACCACAGCAAGAATATTCTCAAAGATCTGGTCCCTTGATGTTGTCCTTCCCTTTTATCCAGTAGTGATGTTGATCTTCTTTTTCACCTTTGTGTTTCTTTGAACTTTTTAGTGGGCTTATTAAAAAGCCATAGATATAATATAACTAAAATATTCGACAGAAGAGAAAAAAATATTTAAATGGGATACTGGAGAAGCATTTTGGTAACTGCCTATTAAGAGACATTTGATGACTGGTTCTAATGTGATTATTATCTCTTCTTGAAAAAGTATGTCTTTCATCAGTATATAGCACAGCTTTTCATTACTCATTCTATTTTTAGCTTTAAAGCTGTATTTAAATAATATTTAGTATGATATTAAAATTTTCTGCAAGTTATTTCAGATTTCGTGTGTGTGTATATGTGTGAAATTCATATATGTATGTGGGTCTATAGATTGCTTGATCTTTGTTTTTAATATAATTTGGAATTTGTCTTTTCATAGCAAGTTTAATTTGTGTATATTACAATTATTATTTTGGAAGTATTCTCTGATAACGTAGTTTTTTGTTTTATATTTTTTATATTCTTTTTGATTTTATATTTTCTCCTTAATTTTCTTTAGTTCACTTGCATTTTCTCTGCTATTCATACATTTATTTTATTCTTCTATTGGTTGCCATTAGTTTATTATTATCCATTGTGTATACTTACATGTTAGTTTTAGATTTCCAAGACTTCTACCTACCATATCTTCATTGCAAACAAGGTAAATTACGTAGGCTCCACTAACGACCCTCAACAACCACTCTTCATATCATTATTTTTGGCACTACTTATTTAGAGAATGAAATTTACTGAGGTATTTGCTTACTTTCACTTTCCATAGTATTGTTCTTCTTCTATGGGAGTCATTTCTGCTCTTGCTGATGTACTTTTGTAAGTGCTTTCAAACAATACCATTGGGTAATAAACTTTTTGAGAACTTATATTTCTGAGAACCTTTGGAATTGGTCAAGATATTCAAATGATAGTTTACTTGCATGTAAAATGTGATGCTCAGTGATTTAAAAAAGCACAAGTTTGAAATGATTTCTTACTCTTGCTGGTGGTTCTAGAATCATGTTTTCTTTGAGGTTCTTAAATTTTAAAACAGTATTTCTCAGATACGCAAATAATGAATCATGGAACACTACATCAAAAACTAAGGATGTACTGTATGGTGACTAACATGACATAATAAAAATTATTATAAAAAATAAATAAATAAAATAAAAACAGTACTTCTGTTTATGTATGTGTGTGTGTGTGCATGTGTGCACTTGATATGCCCTTACATATTCTGCTGGTCATTTCTGTGTTTAATTCTTGGAAATTCTAGTTATTATATCATTAAGTATTTCCATCCTTCTTTATTTTTTCTGTTACTTGGTATTCATAAAATTTATGCTGACATTTCTAACTCAATTATTTTGGGATAGTTCTCTTACCTCATCATCTAGTTCATTAATTCCATCTGTTGACCAAATTCATTTTTCTATCCAAAACTTTTATTGAGATCTTTATTTCAACAATTAAAATTTTATACACAATAATTTAAATTGGCTTCTTCTTGCTGCTAGTTTGTAACTTCATCTCTAATCTTTCTTGGCATATTTATTATGTTATTTTAAATCTTGTTCTGCCTTATATATAAATTCAGTTGTTTGTTATCTTTCTTCATGGTGCTTGTGCTCTTCAGATACTCTGCTTGTTTCTGTGAGGCTATAATGTTTGGTGTGTGAATTACATCATTACCTAGTTAGTCATTTATATATGAGGACAAAGGTGAGATCTTAAACCTTATTTTGTGCTATTTCATGTGAATGTTGGATGTGGGGTGAACATTAGGGCAGAAAACTCTAGTATTACATAAGGTTCTCAAATATACCCTAGCTAGTGTATTCACCTTCCTCCCCCATGGTGATGCCGATCCTCAGGGATACCCTTGGACCCTCTGATTGTTATGTTTCAATATTAAGTTTGACATTTGTTTTAGGTTTCTGGTTGATACGTTTTAACTTAAATGTATACATGCAGTTTTTTGTTTTTTTGAAGTTTTTAACTATCAGTATATACTTTATTTTCCCTGAAACTGATGATGTTATGGTTCTATTTATAAGTCATGGTTGATTAAGAATATATCTCTGAACAAATCAGGACATAGAAACTCTCTTCCTCTCAATTTGCAAGTCTTCACGATGAGTAGGTGAAGACAAGTGGAATGGTTAATTAAAGTTAATATATTTATATGAAAGAGTTTCCCTTCAAATGGGGCTAGGAATGGGATATTACCTATGTTTGGAGACTATGAAATCATGGCAGTACCAATATTTCTAGGCAAAAACTTTTGTCCCCCTTTATGTTACTCTGGGTCTCCAAGGAGATATTACTATAAAAGAAATTCTACATCTCTTACTTTTTATTTGCTGTGGTTTCTTTTCTTCAGTCTCAGCTTGTTATTTTGGTGTTTGTTTCCTCTTCCTTGAATCAGAAAAACATCAGTGCCGGCCTGATGTTAGCTGATAGATGGGATGAGTGGATATTTTCCTTTATTCTCATTGTTTTTTAATTTGGTAATTCTTGAAATCCTCCTCGAAAATTTGTAATGCTCTGCCAATTGCTGTAAATTTACATTAATATATCAATGATTCAGTAGCCCGAATATGGAGGTGAGATGGAGTGGTGGACTCCTTAATGAATCCCCAAGACTTCCCATTTCTAACATTTCAAGTGTGGCTGAGTCCTACTGGTGAAACGGCATGCAAGTGAGTTTTTTTGTTTGTTTTTTCTTTTTCTCTCAGAGTGTCCCAGATGTCTTCATCTCTAGCCCTTGCTTTCTATATTGTGGGTATTACTTGGTTTCTTGTGGCATTTTCTCCTTTTACTGTCTGGTAACATTATTTTGTCTCAGTGGGGATAATTACAAATCTAGTACTCATTCATTTTTTTCTATCAAATTCATCCCATCTGTATTACATATTAACCTTCCCTAATTTTTAGTGAGGTTGGAGGTTACTTTCATTTTATTTGTAATCACTTTATTCATTTCCTGAGATATACAGGGCAAGCAGAGAATGAGTTGGTAGAGAGAGATGGTATCAGTTAGGCGTCTGTACTTACTTTACAATATCACATGGATATCTATAACAAAGAAAATCTTTGTTAATTTCTTTGTTAATTTGCCTCTTGTGAAAACCGTAGACTATATTCAGTAACTGGCTTACTCAGGTTTTCATGTGTTTCCCAATACATTTATGCAATGCAGAAATAATTAAATTAATTTCAATTTACCCACTTGTACCTAATATCAATTTTTGACTTAGCAAGATTTTAGGTGTGCTTTCTTATGACTCTAGTCTAATTTAGACTCTATATGTTATCCAGGAGAATTAATTTATGTATTTCTTCCAAAAAATAATCAGTATAGTTAGGGTCTCTCAAACTTAGCATGATTATATCATGGACTAAAACAAAGAGGTAAGCATCCTCAATAATAGCTCCCTTCTAGATTGGATGATAATTAAAGAATTATTGTGGATGAAATATTAGTAATTTAAGATAAATATTAATTTCCTTCTTTCCAATCTGGTCTCTCTTAAACTAGGTAACTCACATATAGGAATATTTTGGGATATAATCATAGAAAATTACAATGAGATGATTTTGTAAGGAAAAGAACAATTTATTTAATGTTGTCTGGTAAATTGAATCTTATAAAACATGATGGGATACACCTCATAAAAAAAAGATATATCTTGTGAATAGACTGAGAAAAAAAGTAAATACTACAGTTAAATATCCATAAATGAAAGAAGGCCACAGCTGCATAAAAACAGACCCTTTCCAACCAAACATTGTGTTTTAATTGAATTGCCTGCTGAGCCAAACAAAAATCAAGTCTCTCCCAGAATCAGACTCTGACTGTCATGCACTTTAAGTGAAAGCAAGCAAAATGCCTCTCCAAGCTTCCAGAGAGTATTATGGCTTTCACGGGGTTTTGGAAAGCTTTTCAACAGGGTTTTTCATAATTGTATTTTTCCCTAGGTTAAAAGAAATCTCTAATCACAGTGCCTTTTTTATTCCCTCAGGTACTTCCCTACCTGTGTTACATGAGAGACCACTGTGATTCACAGGAGGAGCCCTCTTTGCCAGATTCAAACTAATTTTATACAAACTTCGTTGAAGCTTTAGAGTATTGGATTTTTTAAGTAATGCAACTGCCTTTAAAGACCTTTTCCAATTAACATTTGCTCCTTCTTGGTATCCCTTATCCTTTCTAACTGGCACAGAAAAATTTTGTGCTGTATACTATATGTATGTTATATTCATACACATCTTTTATCAAATACTATACACAGATACAATAGACAGGTATGATATCTGTGTAAATAAAACACATCTTATAAATGATGATAGTCAAGTAATTTCTTTTTTTTAAAGATTTATTTATTTAAAGACAGAGAGAGAGGGGGGGAGGGAGTGAGGTAGAGAGAGAGGGAGAGAGCATGCACACATGGGGGCGGTGGAGGGGTGGAGAGAGAGGGTGAAAGAGAATCCCCTGCACACTCAACCCCAGTACAAGGTGCTGAGGCTTGATCACAAGACCCCTGAGATCACAACCTGAGCTGAAACCAAGAGTTGGATGCTTAACTGACTGAGCCACCAGGCTCCCCATTTTTTTTCTTTTTATAGCAAAATACATAACATAAAAAAGTATAAAATGTGTTCACTTTAAAAAAGTATTTTAAAAAGAAAATACTGATTTTACCTCAACATGACTAAGTACTAGAACATAGCTGCTTGAATGCTACTTCATGTTCCTTTCTTCACTGTATACTTCTTTCTCCTCTAGTGCACACTGATAGTCTAGTCTGACTTTTGTGCTAAACATTATCAAACTTTTTTTATATCTCATCATCTCTGTGTATATTCCAAAATAATATATTAAGTTTTTCCTTTCCTTTTAGAAGTAATACATATGAAATCCTAGGCAACTGTTGGTGAATGCTCATGTGATTCATTGTGTCATTGTATGACTTTTTTGCTAATGGATATTTGGATTGATTTCAGTTTTACGGATGAGGAAACTGCTACAAATACTACTGTATGTATCTGTTTGTAGTCATTTTCTAGTAGTTACATGCAGGTTCACTTTTAGGAGAAAAAGCAAATTATTTTTCAAATGGTTTTTAGTATTTTATACTTTGTGAATTAGCATATAGGCTAAACTGCTATTACAAAAAGTGCCAAAAGTTCAGTAACTTGGGTATTTATTTCTCTTTTACGAAACATTCAAGTTGAACAGCTTTGGGCTGACAGATGTTATGAAGCTGTTAAAAGAACAGGATCCTTTACTTTGTTCTCCCTTCCCTCCAAGGGTTTTGTCTTCATCCATATGGTAGAAGAGCTAACTTTCACATCCACTTTCCTACTTAAGGGAAGAGTTAAGCTGAAGTATAGGGCAAGTACCTTGTTTTAAATGAAATGATCCAGAAGTTACACTCATCTTTCCACTTTGTCTTGAAAGCTATGATAGCATGAAAGGAAAATTAAGTGATATCTGGAAGAAATTGTAATTTCCAAAGATAGTAGAAACTTAAAGTTTAGAGTACTTCCCAGAAAGTAAAAAAAATAAATCAAATGAAAGATCAAAGTACAAATGTCCAAATAATATGAACACTAGAAAGAGTCAAGAAAGAAAGAAAATGGGAGGCTTTAGGACATAAAAAATAAATATAAAAACTATCCAAAGATCATGAGTTTCCAAATGAAAATGCTTTATAAAAAAAGGATATCATTTAATTTTAGAAACTTAGTGAAAGAAAGATCTTAAAAGAAAGAGAGAGAGGGAAGGAAGAGGAGACAGACGGACAGTGAAGAGAATTAAGATTGTATAAAATTGGCTGGGAACCAGAGTGGCATCTGATTTAGAAATAAAACTAGAACATAGAAGCAAAAGAATAAACGTTCAAAAAATCTGCAAGGTAATTATTTCTAAGATAATTAATTCTAAAATAATTGTTTCTAAAATAGTTTCCAAAATTTTAAAACTAAATTTTAGTATGCAAAATAAGAATCAGATGTGATTGCAGGCTACATCACATTTACATGAGCAATGTTCCCACAGTCCCTTTCACAAAAAGTTACTAGAAGTTATCCTGTAGAAAAAGAAATAAATCAAGAAAGAAAAAGATAGGATACAAGAAAAATAAGAATATACTACAACAGAGAAGTGCTGTTGAGTAATTGGCCCAGAAAGTAGCTAGTCCATATTTGAGTAGTAGAATGGAAGGCTTCAACACACATGCTTTCAAAGGTTGATCCCTGATCTTTATGAATATATTAAGAAGAGATTTAAAATTCTTAAAGATAGCTTATGGATAAATAAAAGATGGGTATATAGAAAATTAAACCAAGGAGACAATGACTAACTGCTAGGCAAACGAAAACTATACAAAGCAATGCACACCTTTATTCAGCACTATGGAAGCCAACTGGGAATAATGTTACATAATCATAAGTATATAAATATAGTAATTATGAAACTCAAAAAATTGTGCTGATTGTGAAAGAACTCAGCATGTATGCTGCAGGGAGAGGTGGGGGGGGACAGTAGAGTATAAAGAAAATAAACTATGGCTTTCCATAGGAACAAAATATTAGATAACATATAACACTGAAAACTTAACAAATTAAGATATAAGCACATTATTAAGAGACATGGAGATAAATCCCAAAAGCAGCAGTAAAGGAAAGTGACAGCTTCTGGGAGTAGGAATTGGGAATGGTAAGGAATGGAGCAATGTCTGGTCATTTTCTTTAAAAGATGTTTTAGAACTCTGTTGTTGTTGTTGTTTTTAAGATTTTATTTATTTGAGAAAGAGAGAGAGCACGAGCAACGGGGGGGGGGGGGGGGGGGGGCAAAGGGAGAGAATCTGAAGCCGATTCCGTGCTCAGCACAGAGCCCAATTCAGGGCTTGATCCAGGACCCCAAGATCACGACCTGGGCTGAAGTCAAGGGTCAGACACTTAATTGACTGAGCCACCCCAGGAGCCTCTAGAACTCTTTGGGTTTTTAACTATATTCATGAATAACTCTGCTAAAAATAAAAGAATGTATATATATATCACATATCCACCATTAGCTTTACCTTTTAGAAACCTCTTCGATTTGTCTATAAGAAGGGGTAATATTATATACCATACCAGTGTGCTATGCAAATGAAATGACATAATGTCTGCAAAATCTCTAGAACAGAGCCTCAAGGGCATTATTATAGGCATTAAACTAATGTTGCATCTGCCATTTTAATTGATCAGGGAGCAAATTCTAGAAAGGTTAAGTGATATGACCTAGTGATAGAGGAACAAAATCAGGAAAGATAATTCAGATCAAATCTCCCTCTAAAACATGACTTTCATTACACTACATTTCACCTGACTTACTTATACTAAGAAGTGCATTCTACTGCATGTATTTGTGCTCAGTAAGATGATTAAGAACAAATCCAAAATATTCCAAGGGAAAGTGTTCACCTAAACCTGTCATATTGTTATCACTTTGAAAGTGGAAAAGTATAGATCCACAAGTATATGTCTAATGAATTTCAAATTATCTATGGCTCCTTTTTCTTTTTAAATTTTCTATCTTTACATTTCACTATGGTTTAAAAAAAAAACAACATTGTCCAAATTAAATATCACTTACTGCCTCGCAGCCATAAAAGTGACAGAGAATAAAAATGGAGTATTTCTGAATAGTTTCCAGATGACTTTGATAAATGATAAAATTCATCATTAACTCAAACTTTTTTTGCTTTTGAGTAAACATATGTGATATATAGTTTCAAGTCTTATTCAGAATTCAACAGGACTACAATGTATACAGCAATAAAAAATGCATTAACAACATGAATGCTTGTGAAAGAGCAAACTTACAAAAGAATATGGACAATGATGTCAAAATAAAATTATATTACATGTTACTCTCAGTTTTAGTGCTTCCATTACTGGTATGGGATTTGGGAGATTGTGGAGGAAGCATTAGTACCAAGTGATTTTTCATTAGGGTTGATCCATCCATGTTATCATACGCATATCAGAGAAATGAATATAGATTGTGGTTTAATACTTAATAAATACATATAAACACAAATTTTATGCAGGGTAGGGTCTTCTTAACTGTGAATAATAAATAGCACATCTTGCTGGTAATATTTTGAATTTTATGTGAGTATCGTTCACATTGTTGGTGAAAAAGCATTGCTGGTGTCAACCTGTGCTTAAGAAGGTAAGGATTGATGTACTTATGTTTAATACATTCCAGTGTTAGAAAGAGACAAAACTGCATATGACTTGTTTTTTAAAAATATATTTTCAGTGTGTAGAATAAAGAATGGTATAGTCTAGAGATTTATTCCTTCATTAATCCTTTTAAATTTCATTCATAAATTCATTAAACAAGTATTTATCATGAATCTGTAACAAGTTTTTCTACTTTTTTGCACTGAGAGTAGAACATAATGCAAAATAAATAAAAACTTCTTCCCTCATAGAGGTTAAAAGCTTGTGGGAGGAAACAGACAATAACATAAAAAATTACTAAAATACATGGAGTGTAAGATGGTGATATATATCACAGAGAAAAATAAATTAGGAAAAGCAACAGAGAATGTCAGGTGCAATTCTAGATGGAATGTGCAGTGTTATGTGTTGATTTGTGTTTGCCAAAAAGAGATAATTAAAATGTAACCCTCAGTACCTCAGAACGTGAACTTATTTGGAAATAGGGTTGTTGCAGATGTAATTAGTTAAAGTAGGTTATGCAGCAATAGAGTGGACTCTTAGTCCAATATGACTGATGTCCTTAGAAGGGAAAAGAGACACAGAGAGAATCTGGCTGTAAGAAACAGAGAAACAGAGAATACCATGTGAAGATGGAAGCAGTGATTGGAGTGATATACCCAGAAGGCAAGGTATGCCAAGGATTGGTGCTCAAGTCAACATAAGCTAAGAGAGAGATATGGAAGACATTCTCTCTTGGGGCCTTTTAAGGAACTACACTTTCATTAATTTCTTGACATTATTAGACTTCTAGCTTCCAGAACTGTATGAGAATACATTTCTGTTCTCCAAGCCACCCAGTTTGTGGAACTCTGTATAGCAGCTCTGGGAAATGAATACAGTCAGGAAAAGCCACAGGCAGAGGGTGATACATTAGTTTAGACTTGAAAGGGACAGATCCCTGTGAAAATCACTGGAGGAGATTCCAGGCTTGGGAGAATACAAGTTCAAAGTTACTGAAGCTAAAACTCCCATGTGGATGGAGCTGAGTGATTAAAAGAAATGGTTAATGGGAAATAAGTTCCAAGAATTAAGAGGGTGGGAGAATATTCAGGCCCTTGATGTTATGGATTTTGAACAGAAGAGTGACTGGATCAGATTATGTTCTGATTGGATAAATCTAGAAGGTATGTTGAGAACTGACTAAAAAAGGCAATGTTAGAAGCAGGGGAAACAGTTAAGAAAGTATTACAGTAATTCAAGAAAGATTTATGTTGCTTTTTCCAGAGTAGTAGCAATGGCTGTTGCTTAAATGAATTAATTGGATATTCTAAATATACCTTGAATGTAGAGCTTACAATGTTGGTAATGGATCAAATATAGGATGTGAAAGAAAGAAGAAAAGTAAACAACGCCTGTAAAGTCTTTGTCCTAAAAAAAACAGCAGAATAATGTTACCATTTATGATGGTACAGAAAAGAGCAGAAAGAGCTGACTGTAGGGGAAAGAACAGCAGGTTTTGATGTTAAATAGATATTCAAGTGGAAATATCAAATAGACTATCAAATATGTGAGTCTGGAAAGAAATCTGTGTACTTGAATCATGTATAAAAACATGAAAGTGGATAAGCTCATTAAATAAATGTGTGTAAATAGAAAAGAAGGCGGGGCCAAGAACTGAGTGCTGGAGAACTCCATGGTTAGAGGTCAGCAAGATGAAGAAGAATCAAAGAAGGTTGGATTAAGTACAGAAGGTTTCAGGGAAGAAAAAATAGAGGAAAAAAAGCATCTGGGATACGTACTGCCAGTCAGTCAAATAAAATCAAGACTAAATTTTAACCATTGGGTTTAGCCACAGAAGGATCATTAGTGATTTAATTAGGGGCACTTTTAGTATAGCGCAGGAGTTGAAAGTCCAGAGGAAGTAGGTTGAAGAGAGAATGAGAACAGAAGATTGGAGAAAATCTAACAATTTTCTGTAAAGACTAAAAAAAAAAAAAGAAATGCTGTGGTATCTAGAACGGTCAAATGATTTTGTTAAATGTGTTTGTGGGAAGAAGCAAAAGATCCAGTCAAGAGGAAAACATCAACTGATTCAAAATAAGCCAAGAGAATTGTTATATGGTTATCTTTGCTTAGATTGGGAGTAGGGGGCACAAAGTTATTTGAATAAGAGTACTAGAGAGTTTGACTTCTGCTGCAAAAAAAAGATTGTTTACCTATAGTATCAAGAGTCACTACAGAGAATAAGAGCACAGATGGGTGGCTTAAGGTAAAAATGGCAATAGGACTTATAGAAGTCCTTTTTTCATAGTTTCAATTTCTCATCTCTGAAAGAGAAAGCAAGGTCAGGAGCTGAGAGCTAGAATTAGGTAGGAAGGGATTTGATGAGTGATAAAAGGCTATGAAATTAATGACCAGAGAGTGAAGGAGTGAATGAACTAGGACAATATTGTGAGATTGGCAGGCAGTGTTTGGAGCACATTTGAGGTAAATGATAGTGTCTTTAGCACGAGGTGGTCAGCATTGCTGTGGACTTTTTTCTTCATACCTGATGTTGCCAGGTTGCAGGCATGAAGTGGATAGAAAGTTGGATGTAACCCACCAGGGTATAATATAGCTTAATCTTCTTTCACATAATCACTTATCACTCTGCTGATTCCTCATGGTGTAACTACAGGTCATCTTGCCTGTTCCAGCTACAGGCTATCTTGCTCTTCCTCAATGTTGCTATGAAAGTGCTAAAGAAATTAGCACTTCCTAGTTTCTTTCTTGTTCTTCACATTACTGGAATGTTTTGTCAGCCAGAGTCTGAAGGAAGTCTTGCTTGCCTCTTCATCTAAATAGCTCTTCATCTCCACCACAGAGGCCCCATTCCTTTCCTTCTATGTTTATTATTGAAATTTATCACTACCTGCCTTTAAGATACCCTGTAATTATATCTGTCTCACCTTTTCTTCTCTAGAATGGGTGCAAAGGGTATGCAGACTACATAGAGTTTAGAATTCTTTGTAAAGACTTTAGATTTCATTGTGAATGGTAAGAGGGACCATTACATGATTTTGTGTATGGGAGTGATATTTTTGGATTGTTATGTCTGAAGGTGACACTGAATAGTGAGTGGAGGCCCCTCAGTAGGAAAGAGGACAACAGAAATCACAGAAATCAGTTTGGAAGCTACTGAAATATTCCTGATAACAGATGAAGCTGTCTTAGATTAAAGATGGATTAGCAACTGAAGGTAAGACTTGGAATAGGAGAAACAAAAGTTGAGGATGAAAAATGTAAGGAAAAGAAAGGAACAGAGAATTACAAGTTTTTGGCTTGAGAAACTGAATGCATCACATTTACTGAAGTGTTAATATTGGTAGATTTTCACATTTTATTGAAGATGAGATGTTTGAAGATGAAAATCCAGAATTCTATTCTAAATCAGAGATAAACTAAAATTTAAGTGAGATTACAAAGCACTGACAAAAATGATTTCAATATAATGGATATTTTTGTCATTATGAATGATGGACAAGGTACTATGAAATTTGCATAAATTAATACATGTGATTTTAACAAAAAATCTAAGGTAGGTGTTATTGTTGCTTCAATTTATAGATAAGGGATTTGAGTAATGGGAAAATTAAGATGCTGCTTATACTTGGCAAGAGAATAGCACTGATGTTCAAGAAATTGATCATTAGTTTCATATTTACTACCTAGTAAAAATTTTAAATAATGTATTAGTCAACTCTTCTCACTATAACTGAGAAATAAACCATTCTAAAACCCAGAGTCTCAATACAACAATTATGCGTCTCGGGGCACCTGGATGACTCAGTTGGAAGAGCACGTGATTCTTGATCTCAGGGTTGTGAGTTTGAGCCCCACATTGGGGATAGAGATTATTTAAATAATTAAATAAACTTAACAAAATATTGGGTTCCTTAAAAGATTTTATTTATTTATTTGAGAGAGAGAGAGAGAGAGAAAGAGAGCATGAGCAGAAGGGGCAGAAGGAGAGGGAGATGATGGTTGGCTCTCTGCCACATAAACAAATGAAATGTTTAAAGAAGAAGCCCACATCCCTAAGATCCCTATAAAACAAGGGTGCATAGCCTGGGTCCCAGTCAATAATTTGGGCTCTGGACAACCCCGCAACCTCTCCTCATCAGAATGACAAGAAGGAGAAGTCCCCCCCAGCAAAGAAAGACAATGAGTCTGTGGCCTCTGCCACAGAAATAATGGATATGGATGTAACCAAATTATCAGAAATGGAATTCAGAGTAACAATGGTCAAGATGATGAGTAGACTTGAAAAAAGTATTAAGGAAAATGTTACTGAGAATATAGAATCCCTAAGGGCGGAAATGAGAGCGAATCTGACAAAAATTAAAAATTCTATGAGCCAAATGCAATCAAAACTAGAGGCTCTGATGGCCAGGGTCACCGAGACAGAGGAACGTATTAGTGAATTGGAGGATGGGTTAGTAGAGGAAAAAACGAAAATAGAAGCTGGACTTAAAAAAATCCATGCCCACGAATGTAGGTTACGGGAGATTACTGACTCAATGAAACGATCCAATGTCAGAATCATCGGCATCCCCGAGGGGGTGGAGAAAAACAGAGGTCTAGAAGAGATATTTGAACAAACTGTAGCTGAAAACTTCCCTAATCTAGCGAGGGAAACATACATTCATGTCCAAGAGGCAGAGAGGACCCCTCCCAAACTCAATCACAACAGACCTACGCCATGTCACGTCATAGTGCATTTCGCAAATATTAGATCCAAGGATACAATATTGAAAGCGGCCAGGGCAAAGAAATTTCTCACATACCAAGGCAAAGGTATCAGAATTATGTCAGACCTGTCTACACAGACCTGGAATGAGAGAAAGGGTTGGGGGGGCATTTTTAAAGCTCTTTCAGAGAAAAACATGCAGCCAAGGATCCTTTATCCAGCAAGGCTGTCATTCAGAATTGATGGAGAAATAAAGACGTTCCAGAATCGCCAGTCATTAACCAATTTCGTAACCACGAAACCAGCCCTACAGGAGATATTAAGGGGGGTTCTATAAAGGTAAAAAGGCCCCAAGAGGGATACAGAACAGAAAGTCACAACCCATACAAACAAAGACTTTACTGGCAATATGGCATCATTAAAATCATATCTCTCAGTATTCAGTCTTAATGTGAATGGCTTAAATGCTCCCATAAAACTCCACAGGGTTGCAGATTGGATAAAAAGAAATGACCCAGCCATTTGCTGTCTACAAGAGAATCATTTTGAACCCAAAGATACATTCAGATTGTCAGTAAAGGGAAGGAGTACCATCTTTCATGCAAATGGACCTCAAAAGAAAGTTGGGGTAGCAATTCTCATATCAGATAGATTGGATTTTAAACTAAAGACTATAGTTAGAGACACAGAAGGGCACTATATTATTCTTGAAGGATGTATCCAACAAGTGGATAGGACAATTATAAATATATATGCCCCCAACAGGGGAGCAGCAAGATACACAAGCCAACTCTTAACCAGAATAAAGAGACATATAGATAAATATACATTAATAGTAAGGGAACTCAACACCCCACTATCAGAAATAGAACACCCATGCAAAAACTCAACAAAGAAACAAAGGCTTTGAATGCCATACTTGACGAGTTGGACCTCATAGATATATATAGAACACTACACCCCAGAACCAAAGAATACTCATTCTATTCTAATGCCCATGGAACATTCTCAAGAATAGACCATGTTCTGGGACACAAAACAGGTCTCAACCGATACCAAAAGACTGAAATTATCCCCTGCATATTCTCAGACCACAACGCTCTGAAATTGGAACTCAACCACAAGGAAAATTTTGGAAGAAACTCAAACACTTGGACTAAGAACCATCCTGCTCAGGAATGACTCGATAAACCAGGAAATCAAAAATCAACTTAAACAATTTATGGAGACCAACGAGAATGAAAACACAATGGTCCAAAACCTATGGGATACTGCAAAGGCAGTCCTAAGGGGGAAATACATAGCCATCCAAGCCTCACTCAAAAGAATAGAAAAATCTAAAATGCAGTTTTTATATTCTCACCTTAAGAAGCTGGAACAGCAACAGAGGGACAGGCCTAATCCACTCACGAGGAAGCAGTTGACCAAGATGAGAGCAGAAATCAATGAATTAGAAACCAGAAGTACAGTAGAGCCAATCAACAGGACTAGAAGCTGGTTCTTTGAGAAAATCAATAAAATTGACAGACCACTAGCAAGACTTATCCAAGAGAAAAGAGAAATGACCCAAATTATTAAAATTATGAATGAAAAAGGAGAGGTCTCAGCCAACACCAATGAAATTGGAAGGACTATTAGAAACTTTTGTCAACAGCTATATGCCAATAAACTAAGCAATCTGGAAGAGATGGAGGCCTTCCTGGAAAGCTATAAATTACCAAGACTGAAACAGGAAGAAATTGATTTCTTAAACAGGCCAATTAATTATGAAGAGATTGAGTCAGTGATAAACAACCTTCCAAATAACAAAACTGCAGGCCCGGATGGTTTTCCTGGGGAATTCTACCAAACATTCAAAGAAGAAATAATACCTATTCTCCTAAAGCTATTTCAAAAAAATAGAAACAGAAGGAAAGCTACCAAACTCATTCTATGAGGCCAATATTACCTTGATCCCCAAACCAGGCAAAGACCCCCTCAAAAAGGAGAATTACAGACCGATTTCCCTAATGAATATGGATGCCAAAATCCTCAACAAGATCCTTGCTAATAGAATCCCACAGTACATTAAAAGGATTATCCATCATGACCAAGTGGGATTCATACCTGGGATGCAAGCGTGGTTCAACATTCTCAAATCGATCAACGTGATACATCATATCAACAAGAAAAGACTCAGGTACCATATGATCCTCTCAATTGATGCAGAAAAGCATTTGACAAAACACAGCATCCTTTCCTGATTAAAACCCTTCAGAGTGTAGGAATAGAGGGTACATTTCTCAATCTCATAAAAGCCATCTATGAAAAGCCTACAGCAAATATTATACTCAATGGGGAAAAGCTGGAAGCCTTTCCCTTAAGATCAGGAACACGACAAGGAGGTCCAGTCTCACCACTATTATTCAACATAGTACTAGAAGTCCTTGCAACAGCAATCAGACGACAAAAAGGGATCAAAGGTATCCAAATCGGCAAAGAAGTCAAAATGTCTCTCTTCGCGGATGACATGATACTCTATATGGGAAACCCAAAAGAATCCACACCCAAACTACTAGAAGTTATAGAGCAATTCAGTAATGTGGTGGGATACAAAATCAATGCTCAGAAATCAGTTGCATTTCTATACATGAACAATGAGACTGAAGAAAGAGAAATTAGGGAATCCATCCCATTTACAATAGCACCAAAAACCATACATTACCTTGGAATTAACTTAACCAGAGACGTAAAGGACCTATATTCTAGAAACTATAAATCACTCTTGAAAGACATTGAGGAAGACATAAAAAGATGGAAAGATATTCCATGCTCATGGATCGGAAGAATTAACATAGTTAAAATGTCCATGCTACCCAGAGCAATCTACACTTTCAATGATATCCCGATCAAAATACCGAGGACATTTTTCAAAGAACTGGAACAAATAGTCCTTAAATTTGTATGGAAACAGAAAAGGCCCCGAATCTCCAAGGAACTGTTGAAAAGGAAAAACAAAGCTGGGGGCATCACAATGCCGGATTTCGAGCTGTACTACAAAGCTGTGATCACAAAGACAGCATGGTACTGGCAAAAAAAACAGACACATAGACCAATGGAACAAAATAGAGAACCCAGAAATGGACCCTCGGCTCTTTGGGCAACTAATCTTTGATAAAGCAGGAAAAAACATCCAGTGGAAAAAAGACAGTCTCTTCAATAAATGGTGCTGGGAAAATTGGACAACTACATGCAAAAGAATGAAACTTGACCACTTTCTCACCCCATACACAAAGATAAACTCCAAATCGATGAAAGACCTCGATGTGAGACAGGAATCCATCAAAATTCTAGAGGAGAACATAGGCAGCAACCTCTACGACATCGGCCAAAGCAACCTTTTCCATGACACATCTCCAAAGGCAAGAGAAACAAAAGATAAAATGAACTTGTGGGACTTCATCAAGATTAAAAGCTTCTGCACAGCCAAGGAAACAGTCAAAAAAACTAAGAGGCAGCCCACGCAATGGGAGAATATATTGGCAAATGGCACTACAGATAAAGGACTGGTATCCAAGATCTACAAAGAACTTCTCAAACTCAATACACGAGAAACAAATAAACAAATCAAAAAATGGGCAGAAGATATGAACAGACACTTTTCCAATGAAGACATACAAATGGCTAACAGACACATGAAAAAATGTTCAAAATCATTAGCCATCAGGGAAATTCAAATCAAAACCACACTGAGATACCACCTTACGCCAGTTAGAATGGCAAAAATAGACAAGGCAAGAGACAACAATTGTTGGAGAGGATGTGGAGAAAGGGGATCCCTCCTACATTGTTGGTGGGAATGCAAGTTGGTACAGCCACTCTGGAAAACAGTGTGGAGGTCCCTTAAAAAGTTAAAAATTGAGCTACCCTATGACCCAGCCATTGCACTACTGGGTGTTTACCCCAAAGATACAGACATAGTGAAGAGAAGGGCCATATGTACCCCAATGTTCATAGCAGCAATGTCCACAATAGCTAAATTGTGGAAGGAGCCGAGATGCCCTTCAACAGATGACTGGATTAAGAAGTTGTGGTCCATATATACAATGGAATATTACTCAGCTATCAGAAAGAACGAGTTCTCAACATTTGCTACAACATGGACAGCACTGGAGGAGATAATGCTAAGTGAAATAAGTCAAACAGAGAAAGACGATTATCATATGGTTTCTCTCATCTATGGAACATAAGAACTAGGAAGATCGGTAGGGGAAGAAAGGGATAAAGAAAGGGGGGGTAATCAGAAGGGGGAATGAAACATGAGAGACTATGGACTATGAGAAACAAACTGAGGGCCTCAGAGGGGAGGGGGTGGGGGAATGGGATAGACCGGTGATGGGTAGTAAGGAGGGCACGTATTGCATGGTGCACTGGGTGTTATACGCAACTAATGAATCATCGAACTTTACATCGGAAACCGGGGATGTACTGTATGGTGACTAACATAATGAAATAAAAAATCATTAAAAAAAAAAAGAAGGAGAGGGAGAAGCCGACCCCCACACACACAGGGAACCGGACATAGGCCTGATCCCAAGACCCTGAGATCATGACCTAAGCTGAAGGCAGATGCTTAACCAAGTGATCTGCCCAGGTGCCCCTAAACTTAAAATAATATATATTAAAAAAATTATGCATCTCGTGGATCAGTGAATCTGCTTGGGTTCATTTAGCTGATCTAGGCTGGGCTAAGCTATGAGGCTCTGCTCAGACTGGAGAGGCTTAAATGGGTCTGATTTCTATTGCAGGCCTTGGGCCAAAGAGACAGCTCAGTTTCTTGTGTCTGGTACCAGGAAGTTAACTCAAAGCCAAATTTTATGGCAAATAACAAAGTAGAATGGGAGTAAGGCCTAGTCTCAGAACTGGTATAGCTCCACTTTCATTCCATTGCACTGATCAAAGGAAGACACATAGACAAATCTATAGTAGAGAAGTGATGAGCTATATTATATCAATAACAAGGTTATGGCAAGTATGTGTATACTAGAGCTGAAAATTGTAGAGAAAAATTAGACCCAACTGTTAAATCTTTAATAAATAGTCTACATGTCTGTGTGGAGTTTAGTGGAGATGATTGAAGTGGAGTTTGTTGTTACTTAGCATATTCAAGGTTTTTAAACCATGGAATTGTATGGGGCAAATACGAAAAGAGAGTGTTAGATAGAAAAGAGGGTGTTAGAGTTAATAGGTTTAGGTGCTCAAAGTGCACATTCCAAAGAAAAACCTGGTCCTTTCCTTTCTTCCCCTATGATCCTCTGCCTTATTGCTTAAATTCCACATTATCAGTGAGATCATATAATTGTCTTTCTCTGATTGACTTATTTTGCTTAGCATAATACCCGCTAGTTCCATCCACGTCATTGCAAATGGCAAGATTTCAATTTTGATGGCTGCGTAATATTCCTGTGTGTGTGTGTGTGTGTGTGTGTGTGTGTGTGTGTGTACTGGACATCAAAGCTCAGATGAGTTTCTCAATGGCTAGCAATACTCAAACATACCATCACACATTGTTGCTGGGAGAATTAAGTACTGTCTGTAGGACTCCAGTTGGTAAATAACTGGGAGCTTGTACTTGGACTCAACCCTATGTGCCTTTGTCTTTGTTGATTTTCATCTGTATCTGTTTGCCATAAGAAACCATAATCATGAATATAATAGCTTTTATGAGTTATATGACTCATTCTAGTCAATCCTTGCACCCGAGGTGTTCTTGGGGACCCCTGATCCATAGGGGCAAAAATAAAATCTGAGAATACAAAGTTTAGGAGTGAAAGATGAGAAGCCAGATAAAAATCTGATACATTCTAAAAAAGCTGCTGGTGAAAGTGACAGAATAAAAGACAAGTATCCTGTCACACATGGGAATAATGTTTTCCAAGACAGAGGAAGTTTCACTTGGATCACATGCTACTGACAAAAATGAAAAATAATTAATCAATTCATTTAAAAGAGTATTAAAGCAATTAGAGATGTGAAGAGAGCATTACTATAAGCCTTGTTTGCAGGGATTAAAGGAGGACTGAGCATTAAAAAACAGAGTGGTAAATATTGACCATACCTTGTTTTAAGTTGCTAATCAAAGGGGAGAAGAATAGAGTAGGAGCTTAAGTGGGAGATACTCTTATGAGCTTTCTTTTATTTTCTGATGCAACAGCAACATACTAGAACATGTTTCTACGCTGATGACAAAAATCATGGATGGGAAGGAAAACTGTGACATATTAAATAGTGAGATAATTTCTGGAATTAAGTCTGTAATAGGAGAGATATTGAGATTCTGTGAACAAGTATAAAATCTGGCTTCAGAAAGGAGACAAAGTAGTTTATTTAATAGGAAAGGAAATATTATATAAATAATGGTACCAATAGGTTTGTAGTTTGGAAATGGTAAGATTAGGTAGTTGTTGTATAATTGCTTCTATTTTACTCAGGAAATAATAAGATGTTATAAAATTGTTAAAGTAGGAAGGGCATATGGAGGCTTCAGTACAGTGAGCAAGCTATAAAATATTCATTTCAGAGTCTAGAAAATTAAATTTATTAAGAATAGTGAAGTGAGATTTCAGCAGAGGGTCCCTTGAAATGTGTGGTCATTAATTTAAAGTAAAAGCAATTGATATGTCTTGCTTTTATACCTATTGTGTTCAACTGCCAGAGTTCAGACTTCGTGTAAAAAAAATAAATAAGTTTAGCCAGATTTGGAGTTTTTGTAAATAAGTAAAATTGATACACAAGGAAGTCGAGGATAAAGATAAAGATAAAACTCCAACAAGGAAGTTGGAGTTTTTGTAAATAAGTAAAATCGATACACATAGAAGTTGAGGATAAAGATAAAGGCGAAGATAATGATGAACTATGAAATCTAAGAATAACGTAGGTAGTGAGGTCATAGCAGGGGCAATAAACAGAGGTAAAGGTATACATGTAGTAGGGAACTCTAGGTAGAGAATCTTAGGAAGATAGTCATGTATATCTTTTACATAAAAAAATAAATAAATGGAAAGTTGGAAGATGGTAACCTTCCAAAGTTGATGCTTAAAATTAGATCATCATTTTAAATGAAGTGCAATTACTTGTAATTAGAAATTCCAGTATGTGACCATGTGAGTAAATTGTTGAGTGCTATGGGTAAATAGATCACTGGGAGGAAAGAGTTCCCATAATGAAGGTGGAAATTACCATTACATTAACATCAAAATTATGAAAGAATACCTTGATAGTTCAAAAGGAATATTTCTACACATACATATAATTTCCATAATATTATATGAGCATTGGAAAAACATAAATAATAACAGATACTTAAGCTTAATAATTTATTAAAGAATCAAGTTTCATTTTGCAGTTCATTCATGAACCCTTTCCACACTATTCTTACTGTTGGTACACTTTAAGAGTTTCATGTTTTATAAAACTGATACTGAACTGAAAAGTATCTAGCCACAAAAAAAAAACCCAAACAAACTTTGATTTTAAGTCTAGTGAAAAATAATTAATCTCCATTAATCTCCATATATTAAATCATGCCAAGTAAATTCACTGAATCTGTTTCCATGTTAACTATGTAATCACAAGAGAATTACAGTAAGTCACCTAAAGAAATTATAGTCTTTTATACTATAATTAGTATAGAGCCAACAAGCTCCTTAATTTACTAAAAATAAGTGTTTGTTTTTTACTTACTATCATCAGACCACAAAATCCTCAAACCATGGAATGTTAATTTTTTGTTGTTGTTTGAGGAAATATGCTTATGATACATTTGTACAAATTCTAGAACTCTGGCCATGGATTCTTTTCCATTTAAACATAAAATAATAAAATACAGCAAGAACAACTAATATAATAACCATATAGGAACTGAATGTCGTTCTTACCTCCTCACAGGTCTCCTGTTTTTGTTATTCCTATGTTGGAATTCTAGTTAGTGAGAATGTGAGCATTTGTCCCCACAATTATATTGCTTATTTTTCCAATGTATTTGTGAAATTTGGATTCTTTAACACTTGACTTTGATGCCAGTATGATGAGGACTCTCAGTTAATTTATTGTGTAAATAATATGACAATCCTGACTAAGGCTTGTGTGTTTGTTGTTGTTGTTCTTGTTGACATGTGGGGAAGAAAGCATATCTTTATTCCACGGCCCCTTCACAGTTTTTATTATCCTCTATTTTACATGTAGACAGTACTTTTGCTATGACAGTGGCTTATGGTTTGCTTTTAAAGCCTGTTATGAAAAAGTCAATGGCTTTATTTTCACATTATATAAATTAATATTCTACAACTGCGTATTCCAGCACACTAGATTCCTTTTTTTTTTTTAAAAGATTTTATTTATTTATGTGACAGAGAGACAGCCAGCGAGAGAGGGAACACAGCAGGGGAGAGGGAGAGGAAGAAGCAGGCTCCCAGCCAAGGAGCCCGATGTGGGACTTGATCCGGGAACGCCAGGATCACATCCTGAGCCGAAGGCAGACGCTTAACAACTGCGATACTCAGGCGCCCCCCAGCATACTAGATTCTTAAGTGTGTAGGAATGTCTTCTAAGTTCCATCTTGTCAAACTGTTCAATGATGTGCACAAACTCTAAACAGCTGTCTACCTCAGATAACCCTGGTAACTTAAGGCCTTTTAACTCTATTATTTACTACCCTTTCATTCAAAATGACAGCTTTTTTCACAAACTCTATTCTTAGAAGTATTTGTCAAACTTCTGGTGTCTAATAATAACAATTAGATCACATGCTTACACCAGTATCTGACTCTTAAGCAATTTACATTACAGATAATCCCTACATTTTAAGAAATGTTGTAGATAGGAGTTCTCTCAACTGTTCTGGACTCATCCTTTGGGTATGTTCCTCACACAAGGTGGATTCCTCTGACACATAAAAGCAATCATGACTTTGAGGTGTTCTCCTGTTTTAGGTAAAGAATTTAACAGTCATTTATATCAGCCAATCTTTCCATAAAAACTAATCTTTGAAGAAAAAGCTTTAGAAAGATCCCATTCAATTTTCCCACAGGAATTGCTCTTAGGAATGCCAGAAAAATTAGAACAATTTCTAATTTTTTAAAATAATGAGAATATAGCTCTTTTCTATACCCAGCTGTATCTACCTAAAAACACAAATGAAGCAATGGAAGTTCATTTCTCACAATATTATGCACACACTTTTCACAATAGCATACACACAGTTTTGAAACTAATTCAGGGTACACTGAGCTATATTTAAACAAACAAACAAAACACAAACAAACAAAAACTGATCTTTGATTTCTCTCTTGTTAAGTTCCTACTACACAGGCTTTTCACCTTAAACTAGGGATTATTTTTCAGAATTTTGCTTGAGAATTATTGGAAATTCTCTTTCTTTTTTTATAGATCTTAAACGGAAAGCACTTAGGACAACATCTAGAACATAGTGAGTGATCAGTCTGATAGTGGCAATGAATGACTTTTCCCTTGTTACACATTGAGAATGAAAATTTCTATTGTATTTATCAATGGCCATTTCTAGGCAAAATGCTGTACATAAATTTAACTGCCCTATGATGAATCCCTCTGAAGGCATCCTCCATTCTTTAATTAGTAGCATATTTTTAGAGGTGGTTGTTTTATCCTAAATAACATAACAAACACTTTGGTCTCACTAAACACTGCTCTGCTTTAGCCCATTTTAATTTCAGTATGCCAATTCACCATTTTAAATGAACATGAATAATCTTAATAAAAATAGTTGCATCTCAATTCTTTCAGATAAAAGACTTTGGCAATTAATCATGCTAAGAATTTTTTTTTCTTTAGATCACTCAACATTTGCATATTTGATTCTGTAAAACCTATAACTGTTGTAACAAATGAAAATCCATAAGTTAGTGACTATTTGAGATAATTTGCATGAATTTTAATATATTAACACTTCAAAACTAACATCTAATTTTCAGAAAGAGGCCTTACAATGTGAATGTTGCAACATTATTGTGGCAGACTGAATTAATTAGCTCCTGTAAAATTTCCCTAGAGCCTTTTCTTTCACACCTTTCTGTAGGAAGTTATGCTTTTTTGATTTTTAGTTCCATAGGGATCAGGATAATGCCCAACACTTTCTAATCATTTTCCAATGTACAAATTACCAATAGGTGTTGAATTATGAGTTGAATAAATTACAAAAATGATGTACACCCAGAGAATGTTTGGGTGATTTTAGAATTTATTTATTTTTTTTTACAGGCCAGAGAAAGTTTTCTAATTAAAAAATATAGTAATTCAAACCTTATCAAGCAATTCACGAATGCTTCATCAAATTTGTGATCAAGTTACTTGTGAAGTATCTTCTTGATAAAAAGGCACTATTATATATTAGGATAAGTTAATCAAATGAAATTGGATTTTTCAAACAACTGATTTGATCAAATCATGCCTTCAGTGCACTTTTTTTCTTTAAAGATTTTATTTATTTATTTATTTGACAGAGAGAGAGAGAGAGGGAGCAAGCACAAGCAGGGGAAGCAGCAGGCAGAGGGAAAAGCCGGACTCCCACTGAGCAGGGATTCCCCACTCAGGGCTCAATTCCAGGATCAGGACCTGAGCTGAAGGCAGACGCTTAACTGACTGAGACAGCCAGGCACTTCTCCCTCTCCCCCAGTACACTTTTAACCAAAATATTCAGTCTAACAGAGCAGCACATCTATCACCTTTTGCAACAGGTAAATGATTAAGTGCATGTAATCTTAATCCAAATTGACAAAGAACAACTGTCATTTTCACCACCAGCTTCTTCATTTGGAGGATGTTATCTAACACTTGACTTGGAATCTCAGTGTCCTCCATTGCAAAATAGGGATAACAATAGTACCAATCTCATTAGATTACTTTGAGAAATAAGAGACTAAAACATGTAAGTCTCTTTGGACAGAGTTTGGTAAGTCTGAGTACTTGAAAAATATTAGCTAGTTTTAATTCTGAGGGATTAAACTTTGTATAATGGCCCATATGCAGACATTAAGTAATTTGATAACTTTAGCATGTAGACTTTATTTTCGTTAATTTTTAAAAACAAAGTAAAGGGGCACCTGGGTGGCTCAGTCGGTTAAGCATCAGACTCTTGATTTCATCTCAGGTCATGATCTCTGGGTGTTGAGACTGAGCCTTGGAGTGGGCTCTATGGTCAGCGTGGAGTCTACTTATCCCTCTTCCTCTGCTCTCCCCCTGACCCCCCTGTACTCTCTCTCTCAAATAAATAAATAAAAATAAAACAAGAGTAAATATTCATGTTATTATCTTTCATCTATTATTTTCAATATTATATTCATATCTAAAATATCTTTACCTGTACTGAAATAATGTCTTTACTTATTTCATTCCCCTTACTGTGGACTCACTGAAGGCAGAAATTAGCTCTTGCCCACTGCTGTATTTCCAGTGCCTAGCATAACACATGGTAAATGTTCCTTTAATATTTTTGAAGTAGATGATCATATAAGTTTCTCAATTTTTAACATACAAAAAGAGGCTCTACTGTGTGGTCGGTAGCAAAATACATTAAACCCATTAATTATAATTAAGATTATTAATAATAAAATAATTGTATATATGGGCACACCTTATTTCACTGTGCTTCACTTTACTGTGCTTTGTAGATACTACATTTTTTAAAAACTGAAGGTTTATGGCAACCTGCATCCACCAACTCTAATGGCACCATTTTTCAAACAACATTTGTTCACTTTGTGTCTCTATGTCATATATTGGTAATCCTAGCAATATTTCAAACTTTTCCATTTTATTATATTTGTTATTATATGTAATATATATATAATATCTATTAACATATATTGTTATGGTGATGTGTGATCAAAGATTATGACTCACTGAAAGCATTTTTTAGCAATATTTTTTAATTAAGGATGTCATGGTCTTTTTATTTATTTATTTACTTTTAAAGATTTGTTTTTGTATTTTAGAGAGAGAAAGAGAGAGCACAAGACTGAGGGGCAGAGGGAGAAGGAGATAGTATCTCAAACTGACCCTGTGCCAAGAGCAGAGCCTGACGTGGGGCTCAATCTCACAACCCTGAGATCATGACCTAAGTGGAAACCAAGAGTTGGTCACTCAACCATCTGAACCACCCAGGTGTCCCTGTAATTGTCTTTTTTAGACATGATGCTATTGCTACTTAATAGATCACAGTGTTGTGTAAACTTAACTTATATGCACTGGGAAACCAAAAAAGTTCATTTGATTTATTTTAATGTGATATTCACATTATTATAGCAATCTGGAACCTGTGATATCTCCAAGGTATGTCTGTAAAATATATTTCTTATTGTATGCAGATTATGTAATATACTGAATGTTCTAGGAATTCCTCATAGGAACAATCAGCCTACTAGTAAAGCATTTCCATAAAAGCCTGATTCTGCTGTCCTTCATCTCTACTAATATGATAGGTGGAAAAGTTGTTGTGTATATAAAATTGATTATTGCTATTCTTCCAAATGTTACCTCAGTTATCCTGAGATCATCTCACTGGAAAAGGTGGAAACTAAATAGCTAAAGATGAGCCTACGGAACAATATTTTAAGTTTTTTTTCATTATTATAGTATCACTTGTAGTATATAATAAGTATGCTTATAATATCACACAGTTATATCATGAAATCATGATGTGGTTTTATAGTAAAAATAATTTCTGAACAATTATATGGCTTTCAAAGTCTAAAATACTTATTCAGTTAGGGTCATTTTTTACTCTCTTATGAATAAATATACTAAAAACTGTTTATTCAATCAATCAAGCATTCTGATGTTCTGAATATTGGTCCCAGCTAAATGCTGAATTAAATAATTGCATGGTTTGAGCAAAAGAAAATTTTTAACATAAGCCTGTCTAAATATATTAATTTGATGAATTTTCAGAACAGTATAGGAATGTGTATAGTATAATATTTGTAAATTAAATATAGTCATAGAGTGGGTCATCCTTTATGTGCTAACTAAATTTTCAATTAGCAGATAAAATAGAAAAATATGATCTTAAAAGTTTATTTATTTCTCAATACTGTTGATAAGTCCAATACATGGCATAAACTAATTAACTCTTCATTATATTTTTATGACTATATTCAGTGCTTAATAGAAAACAAAACTAAATTCCTTCAGGCCAACATTTGCCATCTAAGAAAATCAATATCTATAAACATAATCAATATCATAAATTTTAATTAAAAACTCAAGCACTAGCTAACACACAAACATTTTAAGTCATTTTAGCATGAAGAAAAGTAGAATATGTTTCCTTGTCAGCTTAATTAAAAATAAAATGAAGGAAAAAACTATACACGTAAAAAAAATATCCTTAATAACTATTGCTCACAAATAAGATGGGTGCTTTGCTGTGACCTCTCAACTGTAGTAGTATAAAATATATTTCAATAGCTATTCCTAGATCAGTTTATTCATTTTACATTACATTCCCTACAAAATCAATGGACTCATCTTTATAAAACAAAAATCCAAAGAATATCACTTCTCTGCTCACACACTTTGAATGGCTCATCACTGTAAGAATATAAAGTCTAAGCTCTTGAATTTGCTATATGAATGTTTCACGTCTGTTGCAACTTCTCTCTCCTATTTTTAACCCTACAGTCTCCTGTTCCAATCATGATAGGAATGTCTTCAATCCTCTGACATCCAGAGTCTGCAGCCCCATCATACCTGTGTTCTGATCTGGCAATTTCTTCTTTCATACTCTCTAATTTGGACTCAAACTCATAAGTCTGCAGAGCTATGAATTTATACAGGAAGCCTCAGATGCTCATCTACCATGCTGCTATGTCAACTCTGTGAGCAATTTCTGTACTGCATATTAGGTCATAGTTTAAGTGTCTCTTTCTATGCTTGTCTTAATGCATCATGAATCCCTCAAGAGCAGGGCTAAAGTCATTCATATTTATATCTGCTCTCCTTAACACAGTCCTACACACATACTGTTTCCACTTTCCCAATTTTCTATGTGCACAAAGTTGGGAAAAGTTCTTATCTTTTTTTGAGCCTTTTCTTTGCCTTAAAAATGAGGCTAAAGATCTTTTCCTCCACAAAATGAATAGGGGATATTTCATTTGGGGAAATTAAGCTTTGTATATAAAATTAACCACTCTTTCCTAGAAATGTATAATAAGGGTTGAATAAATATTAGTTACCAAAATTTTACTTAACTTCCATTACACAGTAACAACTGTTATAACATTATTGAAAAATAATGAACAATGAGAATATGATATAACTGAATGTTAAGAGGGAATTAACATCTTTATCTAAGATGAAAAATGCAACCCCACTCCAAGAGTCAATTCTTCATTAATTAAAAGGAAGACCAGAAGAAGCATTTTAGGAATTTTACAAGACAGTCTTTCCAAATGTAACACAGGCTCTTACAAGAGCTCTGTACTTGTTGTCTCTTCTGCAGGACATCTTACCTTCCAGATATCTGCCTGGCTCATTCCTTTGCTTTTCAGGTCTCTATTCAAATATCTCCTCTTTAGAGTACTTACTCCAGAATAGGTATCTTTTCTGTTTCTCACCATCTCCTCCTTATTCTGGTTTATTTTTCTTTGTGACACTTACAACCACCAGCTAATATATTTTTATTTACTGGCTCTGTCTCAGACTAGAATGTTATAAGCATGACAGTAGAGACTTGTTCGTTAAATTCACATTCTCAAGCAGCAGCTAGGAAGGTGCCTGTCTTAGTCTATTCAGGCTGCTATAACAAAATACTACAGACTGGGAGGGCTATAAACAACAAACTTATTTCTCACAGTTCTGGAGTCTGGAAGTCTGAGATCAGGGTGCCAGCATGGTCAGCTGAGGCCCCTCTTCCGAACTGGAGACTGCCAGCTTCTCACTGTATCCTTGCACAGTGAAATGGGGCTAACAAGCTCTTTGGGGCCTGTTATAAGGGCACTAACCCCAATCATGTGGGCTCCACACTCATGACCTAAGCACTTCCCCAAGGCCCCTCATCCTAATAGCATCATATCAGCATGGTATTCAACATGGGAATTCTGGGAGACACAAACATTCAGACCATAGCAGTATAGAACATGAAGTAGGTGTCAAATAACTAACTGAACAAATGCAATTTGAAAAGGATTTAAAAAGTATTCCATTCCCAAATATATTTTCCCACTGACTTTTAGAGCACTAGAAATTCTTTCCAAAATGTGTTCTGAGGTATAGTAAAGGCACTTTTCCTCAGTGGATGCTCAAAAGGACATAAGAAAAGGAAGAGACACCATGGCTCTCTTTCTGCATGCATATACACAGAGGAAAGGCCATGTGAGGACACAGTGAGAGGGCTCTATATGCAAGCTGAGAGAAAGGTTTCACCAGAAGCCAACTCTGCTGGCACCTTGATCTTGGACTGCAAGCCTCCAGAACTGTGAGAAAATAAATTTCTGTTCTTCAATCACCCAGTCTGTGGAATCTTGTTATGGTGGCACAAGCAGACTAATAAAGCATGTGAATAACAGACTGGAAACTTCAGAAGATGTTAACACAGTTATTTATTTCACCCTGGAACATTTACTGACTTCCTGGCCTATGAGGGAGAAACTGGGAAATTAGGCCAAAACTTTTAAAGGCAGAGTAAAATTTCTTGCAGTCTTCCAGTACTTAGGGAACAAAACTACTAGGGAGAGGGACAGCTCCAAGAATAATGATTCTACCAATCAACATATAGCCAGATTTTGAAGCTCTATCCATAGAAACCTGGAGAGCTGGGGTGGGAAAATCTAAAGGAAAGAGGTTAATCTCACAAAGACTTCCATAGCTGAGGGAATCATGAGCCACAAAGGTATCAGTCAGAACCCCTGAAGGCCATATCCTAGAGTCAGGCTTAAACCAGATTTAAAATGAGTTCTAACCCAGCAATTGCACTACTGGGTATTTACCCCAAAGATACAAAGGTAGTGATACAAAGGGGCACCTGTACCCCAATGTTTATAGCAGCAATGTCCACAATAGCCAAACTATGGAAAGAGCCCCGATGTCCACTGACAGACGAACGGATAAAGAAGAGGTGGTATACATATACAATGGAATATTATGCAGCCATCAAAAAATGAAACCTTGCCATTGGCAATGACATGGATGGAACTAGAGGGTATTATGCTAAGTGAAATAAGTCAATCAGAGAAAGACAATTATCATATGATCTCACTGATATGTGGAATCTGAGAAACAAGGCAGAGGATCATAAGGGAAGAGAGGAAAAATGAAACAAGATGAAACCAGAGAGAGAGGGACAAACCATGAGAGACTCTTATTTAATCACAGGAAACAAACTGAGGGTTGCTGGGGGGCGGGGTGTGGAGGCATGGGGTAACTGGGTCATAGACATTAAGGAGGGCATGTGATGTAATGAGCACTTGGTGTTATATAAGACTGCTAAATCACAGGCCTGTACGTCTGAAACCAATAATACATTATATTTTAATTAACTGAATTTAAATAAAAAATTAAATAAATAAAATAAAATATCAACTATAAATTAAAAAAAAAAAAGGCCACCTGCATAGTGATCAAGTGCAATCCTTAATTAGATTGAGATGATCAGCCTTGGGCCTTATCTCCCAAAGAAATGAGGAAATATCTGTGGTAGAAGATAATACCATGTAGAATATATATTATTTTTATACACTATATTTGGTATATAATAAGATATAAGGCAAGGGAAGAAGCAAGGATATATGACATAATCAAGAGAAGAAACAGAAATAGAAGCAGATCTATAGATTATATGGAAATAGATTTAAAATAAAAAACTTTCACATAATTTGATTATTAGAGCAAGAAAACAGAGTCACAGATGAAGAAAATAGATGAGAAAATAGAGAATTTTACAGGAATATTGGAATTTATGAAAAAAAAATTCAATGACATCTCCAGAAAGAAAAACAAACTATATGAAATTCAAATCTTGACTAATGATTGTCCTAACAGTTTGAACACAGTTGTTCAAGAGATTAATTACCTATAAGACAAAACATAGAAGGTATTCAAAGTGAAGCACTGAAAGTAACAAATAATGGGGGGAAGGGGTACCAAACATAAGATACACATGTAATGTGTTTTAAACACATGGTCTCTCTCTTTTTTTAAATAAAAGTATTTTAAGTGAGGGAAATTTTTTTTATCTGCATGGTAGCCATTAAAAATTGTAAAATATATTATAACTAGGACAGTAATAGAATAAAAATTTGAATAACTACTTTTTGTTAATTGAAAGTCACTAAAAATGGAAGAACAAAGAATATATAAAATAGATGGGGCCAATGATGAATGATAAAGTGAAATAATAAATATAAACTCAAATACGTCAGTAACTAAGTATCAATGTAGTCTATATTCCAAGTAAAAGACTGATTGTCAGAATTAATGGGAAAAAAACAAACAAATCCTCAAATGTTGTTTAACCGAAACACACTTTAGATAAAGAGAAACTATGACTCTAAAATGATGAAAAATATGCTATTAAAGTCCATCCAAAATTGTATGTAGAGACTATACTAACATCAGACAAACTGCACATTAAAGCAAGAAGCCTTTCCAGTGATGAACAGTATTTTATAATTAAAAGTGGGTCAATATGATAGGAAGATATAATCCTAAATGTAATTGACAGTTTCAAAATATGTTTAAAAAAAATGACAGCACCAAGAAGAACAATAGAAAAATCCAAAATCATTGTGGGAGATTTTAACAATATGTTTTCAATTTTAAGGGCAGGAAAAAAAGTCTACTGACATGGACAATATTAACAATAAAATTAACAAACATAGTCTTATTGATAAGATTGTACATTGGACCAAAAAATGACAGAGCTTTAATTTTTTTTTCAAGTGTATGCGGAACATATGAGAAATAAAGAAGGGACTCTTGACAAATTTCAAAATATTGAAATTACCTGGAATATATTCTGTGACCAGAATAGAATTAATGCAGAAAAAGGTTAACTTAAAAAGTTTCATTTATAAAACTAGAGCACTTCCATAAAATTAATTGCTCCAGAAGTAATTATAGTAGGAGTTTTTTAGGACTAAAACATAGTGACTGAATAACACATCAAAATTTGGGGAATTTAGCCAACATATTGTGTAAAGGAAAAATAGAGTCTTCAGTTCATGTTAGAAAAGAAGAAGAAAGGCAAAAATCAGTGATTTAAATTTGATCTTAAGTAGTCAGTAAATAACAGTAAGACAAAACAAAAAATGTAAACAGAAGAAATATTTTAAATATGAGAGCAGAAGTCAATGAAATAAAAAATGCTAAAATACAATGAACGAAGTCAATTATTGTTTTTTTGAAGAGATTAGTAAAATCGATAACACTCTAACAATAATAATTAAGAAAAAGAAAAGAAAGACAAGTTGCTTATTTTAGAAATATTTTAGATCTAGTTACATGATGTAGAAAGGGGGAAGGATGGATAAAAATGTTTAGAGGAACACACACACATTGATGGGGGCAAGGGAGAGAGAGAGAGACTTTAGTTATTTTGGGGCAGTGAACCCCACTGAGAACATTACAAACTATTTCTTTGAAAAAACTGGCTTGTGAGCTAGAAAAAATAAATAAATAAATAAAAGTTAGCCAGATGCTGAAAGCTTCAGACAAAAAGCACTGTAGACCAGGTAATGACATGTTCCGAAGTGTGAAAAGTGTGAATTGCTTAGAGAAAACCACATGTTTTGGTAAAGTTGATGACTGTCCACCAGATGATATTTATCTCCTAAGAATTAGCTCATGCATGGGTTCTGAAAACACCTTTTCTTAAACAATGCCATATGTTCAGGAAACACAAAGGAGTTCACCAACTATTAAGCATGATATATATCTATATCTATATCTATATCTATCTATCTATCTATCTATCTATCTATCTATCTATCTATCTATCTATATCTCACAACAGGAGATAAGGGTGGAAGCATAGGCACGGTCTGAATCACTCAGGACAATTGCACAAGGATTTTATTTAGGATAAGAAGCTTCTGACACAATTTAAACATTAGTGTAACATGATTGTATTTGTAATTTAGAAAGAGCACTCTAGGAGCAGCAGATTGAATGAATAAGGGAAAAATCCTGAAAGTGAAACCATCAGGGAGGCTCTTGCTGAAATTCATGAAGATAATGATGAGAACTTGGTTAAGGTTAAGAGCATAGTGATGGAGGTGAGAAGTTCTGTTCTGTAAATGTTTAAAAAATAGAATGAGTAGATTCAGTGATCATGTTAGTAAGGAGATGTAAGAATTTAAAAAAAATCAGTTTTGCCCTTTGGAAACCCATAAAACCATCACAGATAGTTTTCAACAAAATATTTTTTACATTGGATGACAGCATGAGACCATCTTTAAACTGTTTGAAAAAAATTCAAAAATGATATCCAAATACTAGTAGGACTAAACGATCCTGAAATATTTTAGTAGAGCAATCAGGAATGACCATGTACTGCCTATGACTACCAATTAATAAACATCATTAACAAATGAATATTCTTTCTGAAAACTGGTCGGATTTAATGCCAACTCAATAAAACAGAGACTGTAATCCATAATTTACACCTAATTCGTGTTTAATCTTTTTTCAATCCTGTGATTTAATTACAAATGTTTAGTTTCACGAAATGGAAGTCTTTTTTTTGCCATTATTGTTCAGTAAAAATCAAGACGGTTTCCCAATAGATATAGATTACCAATACAGGTTTATCCTTTTATAATTACTCTAAAGATTAGGGCAGCAAACAGAAGTCACTAATAGATCTTAAGTAAGAACAATGATGAAAG